>NC_057813.1:14574150-14640975 GCF_018294505.1 Triticum aestivum
TCTGACGTACTGCAGGGCGCAGTTGGGCCACTGACAGGTGGGCCCGAAAGCAAGTTGGCCCATCTGTCAGTGACCCAACTGCGCCCTGCAGTACGTCAGGGGAGCCGAGTCCGAGGGAGGGAGGAGGCGTGTGGCGGCTAGGGTTGGTGCGGGTGTGGGCTCTGGCGCAGCAACCCGGCGACCAGGATTGGGAGCGGAGCGCGCGCGGGGATTGGGCAAAGCCTTTTCCACCCGAGATCGATCCACCCAGCCAACAGGCATAGAACACGAGCCGACCAGTCATTGGACATGAGAACTTACCACGCGGTCAAAACCACCAGCGAGAGCAACGAGCATCTAACGGCTCAAACGAAGTCAAAGATCAGATTGACCACGATCCAACGGCCAACGAAAGCTGAAATCGGGGGAGCCTCCTGGAGGTGAGTTGGCTAGCCTCTTTTTTGTTTTAAATTCTCTTCTTTATGCAAGAGTCACGGTGATCTTCACATTTTCTTTTTCATTTTATCCTTTGACAAGCAGAGCATGTTGGAAAAAACATGATATATATATATATATATATATATATATATATATATATAATTGGATGTAGGGGAGCATGAATTATTATTGTTGACATTACCCTTGAGGTAAAAGGTTATGGGGCAAAATTATAAGCCCCTATCTTTCTCTGTGTCCGGTTAAAACTCCGTAACCATAAGTATTGCGTGAGTGTTAGCAATTATGAAGGACTAAGTGATAGTTGAGTATGTGGACTTGCTTTTAAGCTCTAACATAGACTCTTTCCGATGTTATGATAAATTGCAATTGCTTCAATGACTGAGATTATAATTTGTTGGTGCTCAATAAGGTTTCTGATTCATACCTTTGCATTGTGAAAAATCATCACTTGAACATAAGTAATTATATCACAAAATCTATATATGTTGATGTTATGAAAATAATCGTGATGCCTTCATGTCCGTATTTTATTTTTATCGACGCCTCTACCTCTAAACATGTGGACATATTTATTGTTATCGGCTTTTCGCTTGAGGACAAGCGAGGTCTAAGCTTGGGGGAGTTGATACGTCCAATTTGCATCATGCTTTTATATCAATATGTATTGCATTATGGGCTGTTATTTCACGTTATGTCACAATATTTATGGCTATTCTCTTTTATTTTACAAGGTTTACATGAAGAGGGAGAATGTCGGCAGATGGAATTCTGGGCTGGAGAAGGAGCAAATATTGTAGACCTATTCTGCGCAACTCCAAAAGTCCTGAAACTCCACGGAATATCTTGAAATAAATAAAGAAAAATCATCGCCAAAGATGAAGGCCAGGGGGCCCACACCCTGCTCATGAGGGTGGGGGCGCCCCCCCTGGGGCGTGCCCCCCTACCTCGTGGGCCCCCTGGTGGCTCTCCGACGCCCATCTTCTCCTATATGAAGTCTTTTGATGAGAAAAAAACAAGAAGCAACCTTTCGGGACGAGACTCTGCCGCCACGAGGTAGAACCTTGGCGGAACCAATCCAGGGCTCCGGCGGAGCTGTTCTGCCGGGGACACTTCCCTCCGGGAGGGGGAAATCATCACCAATGTCATCACCAACGATCCTCTCATCGGGAGAGGGCAATCTCCATCAACATCTTCACCAACACCATCTCATCCCCAAACCCTAGTTCATCTCTTGTATCCAATTCTTGTCTCCAAGTCCGGGATTGGTGCTAGTAGGTTGCTAGTAGTGTTGATTACTCCTTGTAGTTGATGCTAGTTGGTTTATTTGGTGGAAGATCATATGTTCAGATCCTTTATGCATATTATTACCCCTCTGATTATGAACATGAATATGCTTTGTGAGTAGTTACGTTTGTTCCTGAGGACAAGGGAGAAGTCTTGCTATTAGTAGTCATGTGAATTTGGTATTCGTTCGATAGTTTGATAAGATGTATGTTGTCTAGCCTCTAGTGGTGTTATGTGAACGTCGACTACATAACACTTCACCGTTATTTGGGCCTAGAGGAAGGCATTGGGAAGTAATAAGTAGATGATGGGTTGCTAGAGTGACAGAAGCTTAAACCCTAGTTTATGCGTTGCTTCGTAAGGGGCTGATTTGGATCCATATGTTTCATGCTATGGTTAGGTTTACCTTAATACTTTTGTTGTAGTTGCGGATGCTTGCAATAGAGGTTAATCATAAGTGGGATGCTTGTTCAAGTAAGAACAACACCCAAGCACCGGTCCACCCACATATCAAACTATCAAATTACCGAACGTGAATCATATGAACGTGATGAAAACTAGTTTGACGATATTCCCATGTGTCCTCGGGGGCGCTTTTCCTATTATAAGAGTTTGTCCAGGCTTGTCCTTTGCTATAAAAAGGATTGGGCCACCTTGATGAACTTTATTTACTTGTTGCTCGTTACGATTTATCTTATCACAAAACTATCTGTTATCACTTATTTCAGTACTTGCAGAGAATACCTTGCTGAAAACCGCTTATCATTTCCTTCTGCTCCTCGTTGGGTTCGACACTCTTACTTATCGAAAGGACTATGATAGATCCCCTATACTTGTGGGTCATCACGCGGCACAAGAGAGGCTAGCAATGGTGTAAGGGTGAGAGTGTGTATAATCCGTGGACTCAACATTAGTCATAAAGAACTCACATACTTATTGAAAAAATCTATTAGTTACCGAAACGAAGTACTACACGCATGCTCCTTTGGGGATAGATTGGTAGGAAAAGACCATCGCTCGTGCCCGACCGCCACTCATAACGAAGACAATCAAAAAATAAATCATGCTCCGACTTCATCACATAATGGTTCACCATACGTGCATGCTACAAGAATCACAAACTTTAACACAATTATCTCTCAAATTCACAACTACTCACTAGCATGACTCTAATATCACCATCTTCATATCTCAAAACAATCATAAAGAATCAAACTTCTCATAGTATTCAATGCACTTTATATGAATTTTTTTATTATATCCCTCTTGGATGCCTATCATATTAGGACTAAATTTATAACCAAAGCCAGTTACCATGTTGTTTAGAGACTCTCAAAATAATATTAGTGAAGCAAGAGAGTTCATTAATTTTTATAAAATAAAATCACCGCCATGCTCTAAAAAGATATAAGTGAAGCACTAGAGCGATATTGCCTAGCTCAAAAGATATAAGGGAAGCACATAGAGTACTCTAATAAATCACGATTCATGCGTGTCCCTCTCAAAAGGTGTGTATAGCAAGGATGATTGTGGAAAACTAAACATCAAAGACTCAAATCATATAAGACACTCCAAGCAAAACACATATCATGTGGTGAATAAAAATATAGCCTCAAGTAAAGTTACCGATAAACGAAGACGAAAGAGGGGATGCCTTCCAGGGCATCCCCAAGCTTAGGCCCTTGGTTGTCCTTGAATATTACCTTGGGGTGCCTTGGGCATCCCCAAGCTTAGGCTCTTGCCACTCCTTATTCCATGGTCCATCAAATCCTTACCCAAAACTTGAAAACTTCACAACACAAAACTCAATAGAAAATCTTATAAGCTCCGTTAGTATAAGAAAACAAATCACCACTTTATGGTACTGTTGCAAACTTATTCTTTATTTATATTGGTAAATATCTATTGTATTCCAACTTTTCCATGGTTCATACCCCCGATACTACCCATAGATTCATCAAAATAAGCAAACAACACAAAGAAAACATAATCTATCAAAACAGAATAGTCTGTAGCAATCTGTAACTCTCTAATACTTCTGTAACTCCAAAAATTCTGAACAATTAGGACGACCTGGGAAATTTGTGTACAAATCCATAGCAAAACGAATCAAATCAAAAGCACGTTTCAATAAAATCCAGGAAATTATTTACTGGGCGCAAAAGTTTATGTTTTTCAGCAGGATCAAAACAACTATTACCGTAAGCTATCCTAAAGGTCTTACTTGTCACAAACACTAATTAAAACACAAAACCACATCTAACCAGAGGCTAGATGAATTATTCAAAGCAAAACAGGAACAAAAAGCAAAGAACAAAAAAATGGGTTGCCTCCCAACAAGCGCTATTGTTTAAGGCCATTAGCTAGGCATAAAAACACGAATAGATCTAGGTATTATCATAGTAAAGATAAGGCAAATCTCAAAAACTCATCTCATACTCCCTTCGTTCAGCAGCAAGCTTTCTTTGTGGTAAGCAAAAGTAATCAAAAGGGCTAAATTTAATGGGATAAGAATCCCCAAGATCAAGCTCAGGAGGAATTATTTCCTCCTTTGGCCGTTCATATTGTATAACCAACTCATCGCCGTAAGCGTTCTTTTGGCAACCCAATCCATTGTTTTGTATAGCAAAATTATCATTAAGCTCAGAAATCTTATCAACTAAGACATCGGTAGGGACCCTCTTCCTTAAGTTTTCATTATAAGCAACATGATCTACAGATCGTAAACGCATTATGTCCTCTTGGTTAATGAGAATTGCCTCTATGGGAGGACAACAACCATCTACTTTATAATGTGCAAAAGTTTCACTAGTTTCTTTCATAATAAATCTAAACTCATGTGCTAGAAAGATAGTGGTTGCATGCTTAACAAAAGAATGCTCAATATTAGAAAACTCTAGAAAATCCTTTGTATGGATGGATGCATGTGAACATACTATCTTTCAAGTTCAACCATGAGCAAAGATATAGAATCCACAAGACTACTAGTACTATGGAGAAAAGATCCACCCATCGTTGGTAATGCACCGACACAAGTAAAGAAATCTGGAATAACTTCTTTTCCAATAATATTGCCGCTACCAATGCGAAGTTTTTTAGTGTGAAAAATAGTAGATTCCTCATGAGGATTAGTATTAGAAAAAGCATCAAAGTTTCCCCCATCGGTACTACTATTCTTTCCAGCGATAACCTCCCCAATTTCAGACATGGTGGTGACAAACCAATCCAACAAATGAGCAAACCGAAAGTAAACGAAGAAGATGAACAGAAGAGGGGCGAAGAAAAGGAAAATCTTTTCGAAAATTGTTTTAGAAGTGGGGGAGAGGAAAATGAGAGGCGAATGGAGAATAATGTAATGCAAGAGATAAGAGTTTACGATGGGTACTTGGTATGTCTTGATTTGGCGTAGATCTCCCTGGCAACAGCGCCAGAAAATCTTCCTGCTACTTCTTGAGCTTGTGTTGGTTTTTCCCTTGAAGAGAAATGGTGATGCAGCAAAGTAGAGATAAGTATTTCCCTCAGTTTGAGAACCAAGGTATCAATCCAGTAGGAGACAACGCAGAAATCACTGAATACCTGCAGAAACAATCAAACAAACTTGCACCCAACGCGATAAAGGGGTTGTCAATCCCTTCACGGTTACTTGCAAAAGTGATATCTGATAGAGATAGATAAACGATAAAGTAAACATTTTTGGTATTTTTGGTTTATAGATCGGAAAGTAAAAGATTGCAAGAATAGTAGATTGAAAACTAAATTTGTAGATCGAAAACTTATATGATGGAAAATAGACCCGGGGGCCATAGGTTTCACTAGAGGCTTCTCTCAAGATAGAAAATAATACGATGGGTGAACAAATTACTGCCAAGCAATTGATAGAAAAGTGGAAAGTTATGATAATATTTAAGGCAGTGATCATGAATATAGACATCATGTCCGTGTCAAGTAGACCGAAATGATTCTGCATCTACTACTATTATTCCACACATCGACAGCTATCCAGCATGCATCTAGAGTATTAAGTTCACAAAGAAGAGAGTAATGCATTAAGTAATATGACATTATGTAGAGGAATTAACTCAAGCAATATGATGAAAACCCCATTTTTTATCCTTGATGGCAATAATACAATACAATACATGCCTTGCTGCCCCTACTGTCACTGGGAAAGGACACCGCAAGATTGAACCCAAATCTAAGCACTTCTCTCATTGTATGAAAAACCAATCTAGTTGGCAAAACCAAACCGATAGTTCGAAGAGAATTACAAAGATATCAAATCATGCATATAAGAATTCAGAGAAGATTCAAATAATATTCATAGATAAGCTGATCATAAATCCAAAATTCATCGGATCTCGGCGAACACACCACAAAAAAGTATTACATTGAATAGATCTCCAAGAACATCGAGGTGAACATGGTATTGAGAATCAAAGAGAGAGAAGAAGCCATCTAGCTACTAGCTATGGACCCGTAGGTCTGAGGTAAACTACTCATGCTTCATCCAAAGGGCAATGGTGTTGATATACAAGCCCTCCGTGATCCAATCCCCCTCCGGCGGGACGTCGGAAAAGGCCCCTAGATGGGATCTCACGGGTACAGAAGGTTGCGGCGGCAGAAAAATATTTTCATGGATGCCTCTGTTGGTTTGGGGATATATGGGAATATATAGGCCAAAGAATTAGGTCAGGAAGTGCACAAGGGGCCCACAAGGGTGGGGGGGTGCCCTACCCCCTGGGCGCACCCTCCATCCTGTGGGCGCCTTACACTACAAAAAAAAGACACATCTGTGACATTTTGGGCCGAACAAATTTTTTCCTGTCATACTTATGACACTTCTATGACGATAATTGTGACAAAACCCGGTATCATCATAGAAGTGGTGGGCTCCTACTTCTATGACAACAAATCATGATAGAAAATGGGCTTTTCGTCCTAGGCGGGCCGGAGACGCGGTTGAGGGAGTCCTGGATTAAGGGGTCCTCGAACAGCCGGACTATATACATGTGCCAGACTGTTGGGCTATGAAGATACAAGATAGAAGACTTCGTCCCGTGTCCGGATGGGACTCTCCTTTGCGTGGAAGGCAAGCTTGGCGATTCTGATATGAAGATTCGTTTCTCCGTAGCCGACTCTGTGTAACCCTAGCCCCCTCCGGTGTCTATATAAACCGGAGGGTTTAATCCGTAGGACAACAACAATCATAATCATAGGCTAGCTTCTAGGGTTTAGCCTCTACGATCTCGTGGTAGATCAACTCTTGTAATACTCATATCATCAAGATAAATCAAGCAGGAAGTAGGGTATTACCTCCATCGAGAGGGCCCGAACCTGGGTAAACATTGTGTCCCCCGCCTCCTGTTACCATTAGCCTTAGACACACAGTTCGTGACCCCCTACCCGAGATCCGTCGGTTTTGACACCGATGTTAGTGCTTTCATTGAGAGTTCCACTGTGTCGTCACCACAAGGCTTGATGGCTCCTTCAATCATCCACAGCAACGTAGTCCAGGGTGATGTTTTTCTCCCCGGACAGATTTTCGTATTCGGTGGCTTCGCACTGCGGGCCAACTCGTTTGGCCATCTGGAGCAGATCGACAGCTACGCCCCTGGCAAACAGGTCAGGTTTGGAAGCTTGAACTACACCACCGATATCCGCGGAGACTTGATCTTCGATGGATTCGAGCCCATGACAGTTGTACCCTGCCGCCATGATGAACATGACCTAGATCTGTCATCGGACTATGCCCAGGGGATA
The DNA here is from genome assembly GCF_018294505.1 of Triticum aestivum. NCBI lineage: Eukaryota > Viridiplantae > Streptophyta > Magnoliopsida > Poales > Poaceae > Triticum > Triticum aestivum. Next base: position 14,581,633 of record NC_057813.1, read on the forward strand.
GCACCTGTAACCGCTCTGGCCCTAGAGCCAGAGCAGAGCGCACCATCCGAGGACGGGAAGCTAAACCTTGCCATGGAAGCCGCAGACTCAACGGCTTTAGAGCCGAACGCAGATCCGACCTCCAACGATGCTTGCATCATCGGAGCCTCGGACTCGTCTCCGGCCATAGGTTCCGAACCGCGTGTATCCGCACCCATCGAATCTGATTGGGCGCCGATCCTAGAGTTCAGCTCCGTGGACATCTTCCAACACTCACCTTTGGGTGATGTGTTAAACTCATTAAAGTCCCTCTCCCTGTCAGGAGATTCTTGGCTGAACTATGTCCGGCTTGAGTGGGAAGCGGACGACGAAGAGCTTCGTTGCCCACCCACCACCCACATGATAGCCACTGTTGACGATTTGACTGACATGCTTGATTTCGACTCCGAGGACATCGACGGTATGGACGATGATGCCGGAGAAGAACCGGAACCACCGCCCACAGGGCGCTGGACAGCCACCTTCTCATACGATATATACATGGTGGATACACCCAAAGAAGACAATGGCGAGAATAAAAAGGATCCAGTTGAGGATAAGCCTCCTGAGAAGCAGCCAAAGCGCTGATGTCAGCGGCGCCAATCTAAATCACGCCATGGTAAAAATAGCGATACCGGCACCAAAGACAATAGCACTCCGGACGATGCCGAAGACAACGAAGACCCCGCCAAGCCAAGTTTCGAACAGGCTGAACGGGAAGACGGGCAAGCTAGCCCTGATGAACATGCCGTGAACGACGACTCGGAAGACAACAATTACATGCCTCTCTCCAAGGACGAGGTGAGCCTCCGCGACGAAGAATTTATCGTGCCGGAGGATCCCGTCGAGCAGGAGCATTTTTAGCACCGGCTAATAACCACTGCAAAGAGCCTAAAGAAGAAGAAGCAACAGCTCCAAGCTGATCAAGATCTGCTCACTGATAGATGGACTGAGGTCTTGGCAGCCGATGAATATGGACTCGAACACCCAACCAAAAGTTACCCGAAGCGCAAATTGCTACCTCAATTCGATGATGAGGCACTGGAGCCAGTACTACCAGCGCATAATGCGGCTGACCGACCACTGCGTGGCTGAGATAAAGCGGTAACTCAGCCCGAACATCAGCCCGCATTGCCTCGCTGAACAAGCAGAAACACAACAGCTCGGGGAAACACGCATGACTTGCGGTACCACTTGGAGAACATAGCAGGACAAACCAGATCGATCTATGGATCACGGGGGTGCGCCCCAACACGCAACAATGGCCACCATGCCGGATATGACAAAAACACACCTGTCCTGGCTGACTACTGCAAACCAACTCTATCGGAGCTGCATCCCGACATAGCGCGACATAGAGGTGCCGCACACCCCCTATGATTCACTAATGAAGTAATGGAACATGAATTCCCAGAAGGGTTTAAACCCGTAAACATTGAATCATATGATGGGACAACAGATCCTGCGGTATGGATCGAGGACTTCCTTCTCCATATACATATGGCCCGCGGTGATGATCTCCATGCCATCAAGTATCTCCCGCTAAAACTCAAGGGACCAGCTCAGCACTGGTTGAACAGTCTGCCCGAAAACTCCATTGACAGTTGGGAGAACCTAGAAGATGTATTCCTTGACAACTTCCAGGGCACTTATGTCCGACCTCCGGATGCCGATGACTTAAGTCATATAATCCAATAGCCCGGAGAGTCAGCCAGGAAATTTTGGACTCGGTTCTTAACTAAAAAGAACCAGATCGTTGACTGTCCGGATGCTAAAGCCCTAGCAGCCTTTAAGCATAACATCCGTGACGAGTGGCTCGCCCGACACCTCGGCCAAGAGAAGCCGAAGTCCATGGCAGCCCTTACGACGCTCATGACCCGATTTTGTGCAGGCGAGGATAGCTGGCTAGCTCATAGCAACAGCACCTCAAGTAAAATGGCACTTTCGAAGCCGGAGATAGCAACGGCAAGCCCCGACATAACAGACACAAGCGTCGAAATAATGGCGATAACGCCGAAGACATGGCTGTCAATGCCGGATTCAATGGCTCCAAGTCCGGTCAGCGAAAAAGCCATTTAAGAGAAACAATCCGGGCCCATCCAGTCTGGACCGCATACTCGATCGTCCATGTCAAATCCACGGCGCCTCCGATAAACCAACCAATCATACCAATAGAGAATGTTGGGTCTTCAAACAGGCCGGCAAGTTAAATGCCAAAAACAAGGAAAAGGGATCGCAAAGCGATGACAACGAGGAACCCCGGCCACCGAACATAGGGGGACAGAAGAAGTTTCCTCCCCAAGTCAAAACAGTGAACATGATATATGCCACCCATATCTCGAAAAGGGAGCGGAAGGCGCACTAAGGGACGTCTATGCGATGGAGCCAGTCGCCCCAAAGTTCAACCCATGGTCCTCCTATCCGATCACCTTCGATCGCAGGGACCATCCAACCAGTATCCGTCATGGCGGTTCAGCCGCACTGGTCCTTGACCCCATTCACACGAGTCCTCATGGACGGTGGCAGCAGCCTGAACCTGCTCTATCAGGATACGGTGCGCAAAATGGGTATTGATCCCTCTAGGATCAAGCCCACCAAAACCACCTTTAAAGGTGTCATACCAGGTGTAGAGGCCCGTTGTACGGGATCAATCACACTAGAAGTGGTCTTCGGATCCCCGGATAATTTTCGAAGCGAAGAGTTAATCTTCGACATCGTCCCCTTCCGTAGTGGTTATCATGCACTGCTCGGACAAACCGCATTCGCTCGATTCAGTGCGGTGCCGCACTATGCCTACCTCAAGCTCAAGATGCCCGGGCCTCGCGGTGTCATCACAGTCAATGGAAATACGGAGAGCTCCGTCCGTACTGAGGAGCACACAGCGGCCCTTGCAACAGAAGTACAGAGCAGCCTTCTTAGGCAGACTCTCAATTCGGCAATAAACCCCCGAACACCGTCAAGCGAGTCCGGACTACTCTACAGCAGAACCATCTGGCTCGTCCCGAGCTCGACTAGAAATTCGGCCACCGTCCTAGTCCCAATCAAGCGGTGAAACCCGTGCCGCACGTACATAATTACGCACTCAAAATACCATGGGCATAGACGGAGGCACAGTTAGACTGTGGTCCACAACGCGGCTCAACCGCCCTTGGAACCGCATACCTTCACCTTTTCTTTTCCTTTCAGGTTTTTTCTCTTATTGAGGCTTTTGTGATAACCTGATCATCGAACCCATCGCGGAATGATACACCAAGAATGGCAAGGGGCTTTGACGTACAAGGGAATTTCCAGGTGGTCTCTGCTAACGTTCGTTATTCCTGTTTTACATACCTGCACGCAGCCCGCTCTTGGTCACGGCATGTCAAATAGCCTTATTTGCTTACCACACTACTTGTACACATACGCCTTGACATATTAATCAAATTACAATGGAAATAATTTGCAGCTTCAGTTTATTACTTAAATTTTTCCTCGTCTTTCTATTTAATGCATTCGTACATTCTGGTACGCATTAATTTGCTAGGGGCTTTAGTGTACCCCATAACAAGGCAAGAAAGTCCGTACACTTTTATAGTACAGTTCGGCACCCCGAACTTATAGCATTATAAGCATCGGCTCTGAATCATGTCTTGGGTCAATAGTTGGGTTGCCCGGCTCCTGTGCTTGTTACCTTACGTTCCGCTATATTGGCTAGGGTAGTCAAGGGAGCACTACTGCAATTGTGTCCTGCTACGTCTTGAGCTAGCGTTGGTTTTCCCCGAAGAGGAGAGGGTGATGCAGCAAGTGTAGCGTAAGTATTTCCCTCAGTTTTTTAGAACCAAGGTATCAATCCAGTAGGAGGCTCCTCAAAAGTCCCACGCACCTACACAAACAAACTGAGAACTCGCAACCAACGCAATAAAGGGGTTGTCAATCCCTTCATGACCACTTGCAGAAGTGAGATCTGATAGAGATAGTATGATAAGATAAATATATTTTTGGTATTTTGTAATATAGATGCAAGAAAGTAAAGATGCAAATAAAAGTAGATTGAAAGCAAATATGATAAGAGATAGACCCGGGGGCCATAGGTTTCACTAGAGGCTTCTCTCGAGAGCATAAGTATTACGGTGGGTGAACAAATTACTGTCAAGCAATTGATAGAAAAGCGAATAATTATGACGTTATCTAGGCATGATCATGTATATAGGCATCACATCTGTAACAAGTAGACCGACTCCTGCCTGCATCTACTACTATTACTCCACACATCGACCGCTATCCAGCATGCATCTAGAGCATTAAGTTCATAAGAACAGAGCAACACATTAAGCAAGATGATATGATGTAGAGGGATAAACTCATGCAATATGATATAAACCCCATCTTGTTATCCTCGATGGCAACAATACAATACGTGTCTTGTAACCCTTTCTGTCACTGGGTAAGAACACCGCAAGATTGAACCCAAAGCTAAGCACTTCTCCCATGGCAAGAAAGATCAATCTAGTAGGCCAAACCAAACCGATAATTCGAAGAGACTTGCAAAGATAACTCAATCATACATAAAAGAATTTAGAGAAGATTCAATTAATAACCATAGATAAATCTGATCATAAACTCACAATTCATCGGATCTTGAAAAACACAACACAAAAAGAGATTACATCGAATAGATCTCCACAAGAGAGGGGGAGAACAATGTATTGAGATCCAAAAAGAGAGAAGAAGCCATCTAGCTAATAACTATGGACCCGTAGGTCTGTGGTAAACTACTCACAACTCATAGGAGGGGCAAGGGTGTTGATGTAGAGGCCCTCCATGGTCGATTCCCCCTCCGACAGAGTGCCGGCGAAGGCTTCAAGATGGGATCTTGCGGATATAGAAGGTTACGGTGGTGGAAATTGTGTTTCGTGGTGCCCCTGGATGTTTTCGGGGTCCGTAGGTATATATAGGAGGAAGAAGTACGTCGGTGGACGCCCGAGGGGCCCACGAGACAGGGGGCACGCCCTACAGGGGGGCGCCCTCCTATCTCGTGGGGCCCTCGGAGCTTTCTTGACTTGCACTTCAGGCTCTCCGGATCAGATTTGTTCCAAAAATAATGCTCCCGAAGGTTTCATTCCGTTTGGACTCCGTTTGATATTCCTTTTCTTCGAAACACTGAAATAGGCAAAAAAACAGCAACATGGGCTGGGCCTCCGGTTAGTAGATTAGTCCCAAAAATGATATAAATGTGTAGAATAAAGCCCATAAACATCCAAAACAGGTAATATAATAGCATGGAACAATCAAAAATTATAGATACGTTGGAGACGTATCAAGCATCCCCAAGCTTAATTCCTGCTTGTCCTCGAGTAGGTAAATGACAAAAAGAGAATTTTTGATGTGGAATGCTACCTAGCATAATTCATAATGCAATTTTTTTCATTGTGGCATGAATGTTCAGATCCAAATAATACAAAATAAAAGTTCATATTGACATAAGAAATAGTAATACTTCAAGCATACTAAGCAAGTAATCATGTCTTCTCAAAATAGCATGGCCAAAAGAAAGTTATCCCTACAAAGTCATATAGTCTGGCTATGCTCTATCTTCATCACACAAAGTATTTAATCATGCACAACCCCGTCGACGAGCCAAGCAATTGTTTCATACTTTAATAATCTCAAACTCTTTCAACTTTCACGCAATACATGAGCGTGAGCCATGGACATAGCACTATATGTGGAATAGAATGGTGGTTGTGGAGAAGAAAAAAAGGAGAAGATAGTCTCACATCAACTAGGCGTATCAACGGGCTATGGAGATGCCCATTAATAGATATCAATGTGAGTGAGTAGGGTGCATCCAACTTGCTTGCTCATGAAGACCTAGGGCATTTTGAGGAAGCCCATCATTGGAATATACAAGCCAAGTTCTATAATGAAAAATTCCCACTAGTATATGAAAGTGACAACATATGAGACTCTCTATCATGAAGATCATGGTGCTATTTTGAAGCACAAGTGTGGAAAAAGAGATACTAGCATTGTCCCTTCTCTCTTTTTCTCTCATTCTTTTTTTCTTTCTTTTCTCTTTTTTCTTCTTCTTTTTTTTTCTTTTTGGCCTTTTTTTTCTTTGGCCTTTCTCTCTTTTTTTTCTTTTTGCAAAGTCCGCAGTCTTAACCCGACTTGTGGGGGAATCATAGTCTTCATCATCCTTTCCTCACTAGGACAATGCTCTAATAATGAAGATCATCACACTTTTATGGATTTACATCTCAAAGCTAGAACAAGATATGACTCTATGTGAATGCCTCCGGCGGTATACCGGGATATGCAATGAATCAAGAGCGACATGTATGAGGATTATGATGGTGGCTTTGCCACAAATACGATGTCAACTACATGATCATGCAAAGAGCAATATGACAAAAGTAATGTGTGCCATATGAACGGAACAGTGGAAAGTTGCATGGCAATATATCTCGGAATGGCAATGGAAATGCCATAATAGGCAGGTATGGTGGCTGTTTTGAGAAAATTATATCGTGGGTGTATGGTACCGGCGAAAGTTGCACGGTACAAGAGAGGTTAGCAATAATGGAGGGGTGAAAGGGTGCGTATAATCCATGGACTCAACATTAATCAAAAGAACTCATATACTTGTTGTAAAAATTTAGAAGTCATCAAAAACCAAAGCATTACGCGCATGCTCCTAGGGGGATAGATTGGTAGGAAAACGCCATCGCTCGTCCCCGGCTGCCACTCATAAGGAAGACAATCAATAAATAAAATTGTGCTCCAACTTCATCACAAAGAGGTTCACCATACGTGCATGCTACGGGAATCACAAACTTCAACACAAGCATTCTTTAAATCCATAATTACCCAACTAGCATGACTTTAATATTACTACCTCCATATCTCAAAACAATTATCAAGCATCAAATTGATCATAGCATCCAATTCACTTTCTATGATAGTTTTTATTATACCCAACTTGGATGCTCATCATTCTAGGACCAAATTATAACCATAGAAAATACCATGCTGTTCTAAAAGACTCTCAAAATAATATAAGTGAAGCATGAGAGACTAGCAATTTCTATAAAATTAATCCACCACCATGCTCTAAAAGATATAAGTGAAGCACTAGAGCAAAAACTATCAAGCTCAAAAGATATAAGTGAAGCACATAGAGTATTCTAGCAAATTCTAATCAAATAGATTCTCCCAAAAGGTGCCCTAAATCAAGGATGATTGTGGTAAACTAACAAGCAAAGACCAATATAATACACGACGCTCCAAGCAAAACACATATCATGTGGCGAATAAAAATATAGCTCCAAGTAAAGTTACCAATGAACGAAGACGAAAGAGGGGATGCCTTCCCGGGGCATCCCCAAGCTTAGGCTTTTGGCTATTCTTGATTATCTTGGGGTGCCATAAGCATCCCCAAGCTTAGGTTCTTGCCACTCTTTATTCCATAGCCCATAAAAGCTTTACCCAAAACTTGAAAACTTCACAACACAAAACTCAACAGGAAATCTTATAAGCTCCGTTAGTGAAAGAAAACAAAACCACCACATAAGGTACTGAAATGAACTCATTATTTATTTATTTTGGTGTTAAACCTACTGTATTCCAACTTCCTTATGGTTTGTAAACTAATTTATTAGCCATAGATGCATTGAAACAAGCAAAGAACACACGAAAAACAGAATCTGTCAAAAACAGAACAGTCTGCAGCAATCTGTAACTAACGCAAACTTCTGGAACTCTAAAAATCCTACCAAAATAGGACGTACTGGAAAATTGGTTTATTGATCAGCATCAAAAAGAATAAATGCAAAAGCACGTTTTTGTGATTTATTGAATGTTTTCTCGTGAGTGCAAAGTTTCTGCTTTTCAGCAGAATCAAATCAACCATCATCATAGTTTATCCTATAGGTTCTACTTGGCACAAACACTAAACAAAAGATAAAAACACATCTAAACAGAAAGTAGGAACAAAATTTAACACTAAACAGGAACAAAAACAAAGAACATAAAGAAAATTGGGTTGCCTCCCAACTAGCGCTATCGTTTAACGCCCCTAGCTAGGCATACAAGCAAGGATAGATCTAACGAGTGCCATCTTTGGCACTAGATTCATAAGTAGCACGCATGATAGATTCATAAGGTAATTTGACTTTATTTCTTGGAAAGTGCTCCATGCCTTTCTTTAAGGGAAATTGGAATCTAATGTTCCCTTCTTTCATATCAATAATCGCACCAATCGTTCTAAGGAAAGGTCTACCAAGAATAATAGGGCAAGAAAGATTGCAATCTATATCAAGAACGATAAAATCTACGGGCACCAAATTTCTATTTGCAATAATAAGAACATTATTGATCCTTCCCATAGGCTTTTTAATGGTGGAATCCGCAAGGTGCAAATTCAAAGAGCAATCATCAAGATCATGGAAATCTAGAATATCACATAAAGTTTTCGGAATCGTGGAAACACTAGCACCCAAATCACACAAAGAAAAACACTCAAAATCTTTAATTCTAATCTTTATAGTAGGTTCCCACTCATCATTAAGTTTTCTAGGTACAGAAACTTCCAAATTCAGTTTTTCATCATAAGATTGCATCAAGGCATCAACAATATGTTTGGTAAAAGCTTTGTTTTGACTATAAGCATGAGGAGAATTAACAACGGATTGCAACAACGAAATACAACTTTTTAGAGAGCAATTATCATAATCAAATTCCTTGAAATCCTAGATAGTAGGTTCAACATTATTAGAAGTTGAGGATTCTCCAATCTCTCTTTTACCAAATTTAGCATTAAGATCTAAAGACTCCGAATTCTTGGGACGCCTTCTAGGAAAAGTTGATTCATCATCACTCCCATAATCATCAAAATTCATATTGCAAAACATAGATCGAATCGGAGACGCATCAATAACTTTAAGATCCTCATCATTATTTTCATGGAGACTAGAGGAACATGCTTTTATAAAGCTTTCTTTTTTAGCACGCAATCTAGCGGTTCTTTCCTTGCACTCGTCAATGAAAATTCTCATTACTTTGAGAGACTCATTGATATCATGCTTAGGAGAAGAAGATCCAAGTTTAAGAGAATTAACATCAAGCGAAAGTCTATCAACGTTCCTAGCCAAATCATCAACTTTGAGCAATTTTTCTTCAAGCAAAGTATGAAAATCCTTTTGAGAAATCATAAGTTCTTTCACACTATTCTCAAAATCAGAGGGCATCTTATTAAAATTACCATAAGAATTATTGTAGGAATTTCCATAATTATTAGAGGGATTACTAGGGAACGGTCTAGCATTAAAATTTCCTCTATAAGCATTGTTTCCAAAACTATTCCTACCAACAAAATTCACATCCATAGATTCATTATTATTCTCAATCAAGGAAGACAAAGGCATATCATTAGGATCAATAGGAGTATTTTTAGTAGCAAACATCTTCATAAGTTCATCCATCTTTCCACTCAAAACATTGATTTCTTCTATAGCATGCACTTTTTTACTAGAAGATCTTTTGGTGTGCCATTGAGAATAATTAGCCATAATATTATCAAGCAATTTTGTAGCATCTCCTAACGTAATTTCCATAAACGTGCCTCCCGCGACCGAATCTAAGAGATTTCTAGAGGCAAAGTTCAAACCGGCATAAAATTTTTGTATGATCATCCATAAATTCAAACCATGAGTAGGGCAATTGCGAAGCATCAATTTCATTCTTTCCCAAGATTGGGCAACATGCTCATGATCAAGTTGTTTAAAATTCATAATATCGTTCCTAAGAGTGATGATCTTAGCGGGAGGAAAATACTTAGAGATAAAAGCATCTTTGCACTTGTTCCAAGAATCAATACGATTTTTAGGCAAAGACGAAAACCAAACTTTAGCACGATCTCTAAGTGAAAACGGAAATAACTTCAATTTGATAATATTGTTATCCGTATCTTTCTTATTTTGCACATCACACAAATCAACAACATTGTTTAGATGAGTAGCGGCATCTTCACTAGGAAGGCCAGCGAATTGATCTTTCATAACAAGATTCAGCAAAGCAGTATTGATTTCACAAGACTCAACATCATTAAGAGGAGCAATCGGAGTACTAAGGAAATCATTATTATTGGTATTCGAGAAGTCACACAACTTGGTATTATCTTGTGCCATGGCAACAAGTAATCCAACACACAAGCAAACAGAAAAAGGCAAGCGGAAAAGAGAGGAGGAGATTGGGAAAGAGAGGGCGAATAAAATGGCAAGGGTGAAGTGGGGGAGAGGAAAACAAGAGGCAAATGGCAAATAATGTAAATGCGAGGGAGATGAGTTTGTGACGGGTACTTGGTATGTCTTGACTTGAGCGAAGACCTCCCCGGCAACGGCGCCAGAAATCCTTCTTGCTACGTCTTGAGCTAGCGTTGGTTTTCCCCGAAGAGGAGAGGGTGATGCAGCAAGTGTAGCGTAAGTATTTCCCTCAGTTTTTGAGAACCAAGGTATCAATCCAGTAGGAGGCTCCTCAAAAGTCCCACGCACCTACACAAACAAACTGAGAACTCGCAACCAACGCAATAATGGGGTTGTCAATCCCTTCACGGCCACTTGCGAAAGTGAGATCTGATAGAGATAGTATGATAAGATAAATATATTTTTGGTATTTTGTAATATAGATGCAAGAAAGTAAAGATGCAAATAAAAGTAGATTGAAAGCAAATATGATAAGAGATAGACCTGAGAGCCATATGTTTCACTAGAGGCTTCTGTCGAGAGCGTAAGTATTACGGTGGGTGAACAAATTACTGTCAAGCAATTGATAGAAAAGCGAATAATTATGACGTTATCTAGGCATGATCATGTATATAGGCATCACATCCATAACAAGTAGACCGACTCCTGCCTGCATCTACTACTATTACTCCACACATCAACCGCTATCCAGCATGCATCTAGAGTATTAAGTTCATAAGAACAGAGCAACACATTAAGCAAGATGATATGATGTAGAGGGATAAACTCATGCAATATGATATAAAGCCCATCTTGTTATCCTCGATGGCAACAATACAATATGTGTCTTGTAACCCTTTCTGTCACTGGGTAAGAACACCGCAAGATTGAACCCAAAGCTAAGCACTTCTCCCATGGCAAGAAAGATCAATCTAGTAGGCCAAACCAAACAAATAATTTGAAGAGACTTGCAAATATAACTCAATCATACATAAAAGAATTCAGAGAAGATTCAATTAAGAACCATAGATAAATCTGATCATAAACTCACAATTCATCGGATCTTGACAAACACACCGCAAAAAGAGATTACATCGAATAGATCTCCACAAGAGAGGGGGAGAACATGGTATTGAGATCCAAAAAGAGAGAAGAAGCCATCTAGCTAGTAACTATGGACCCGTAGGTCTGTGGTAAACTACTCACAACTCATAGGAGGGGCAAGGGTGTTGATGTAGAGGCCCTCCATGGTCGATTCCCCCTCCAGCAGAGTGCCGGCGAAGGCTCCAAGATGGGATCTTGCGGATACAGAAGGTTACGGTGGTGGAAATTGTGTTTTGTGGTGCCCTAGATGTTTTCGGGGTCCGTAGGTATATATAGGAGGAAGAAGTACGTCGGTGGACGCCCGAGGGGCCCACGAGACAGGGGGCACGCCCTACAGGGGGCGCCCTCCTATCTTGTGGGGCCCTCGGAGCTTTCTTGACTTGCACTTCAGGCTCTCCGGATCAGATTTGTTCCAAAAATAATGCTCCCGATGGTTTCATTCCGTTTGGACTCCGTTTGATATTCCTTTTCTTCGAAATACTGAAATAGGCAAAAAAACAATATGGGCTGGGCCTTCGATTAGTAGGTTAGTCCCAAAAAAGATATAAATGTGTAGAAAAAGACCATAAACATCCAAAACAGGTAATATAATAGCATGGAACAATCAAAAATTATAGATATGTTGGAGACGTATCATGTCCCGGTTCTTCCGGAGGAGCACCTCAGTAGAGAAAGACGAAAACTGACTGTCATGATGCGGCGAGAGTTGGTCGCTGTTCGAGAGGTTTCAAATCACTAGAGATTTTTTTCCGCTTTATGCGAGGAATCGGTTTTTGTCCGATTAGGCGTGTATAGCGCCCCAACTTCGGCCTTTCGAATACCAGGGGCTACTCCAAAATTTAAAATTATAGAACTCCTATGGCTAAGTGAGGGTAATAAAGTTGTATAGTCCGATTGCCTTGTTCGTTGCGCTAAACACCTCCTTAAAGGACCAAAAACTTGGATAAAGAGTGTTTAGATTTATCCCGAACACCCCTGTACTAGCTACGTGGGGGCAGAAGCCGACGACTGGCCAACTCTCAGATTTTATAAACGGCCGCACAGGAGGTAAAATTTTAAATAAACAAGCATTATATTGCATAACGAACTTGTTTCATCTTACAGGATAGGATAAAATGAATGCACTCATTCAAAGATTATACCCTTTGCACATTGCTCCGCCACAAGGCGGGATCCCTCCACGACGCCGTCATAGTATAGTTTGGGTCGGCGGTGCTCCTTACCCTCAGGCGGCCCCTCGATCATTAGCTTCTTGGCATCCATCTTCGCCCAATGCATCTTAGCGCGGGCAAAGGCCATCCGCGCACCTTCAATGAAAATCGACTGCTTTATGACTTCCAGCCGCGGGCAGGCGCTAACAAGCCACTTCACGAGTCCGAAGTAGCTACTGGACATGGGATCGGCAGGCCATAGCTGGACTATGAGGTCCTTCGTGGCCAGTTCGGCCACCTTGTGCAGCTCGACCAGCTGTTTCAGTTGGTTGCTAAAGGGCACCGGATGTTCTGGCCCGAGGTATTGGGACCAGAACAGCTTCTCCGGAGAGCTCCCTTCTTTGGCTCGATAGAACTCTGCGGCATCTGATATGCTGCACGGAAGATCCGCAAACGCTCCTGGAGAACTCCAAATTCGGGTAAGTAAAAAGAATCTCTCCTTCACATGCTTGCTTTCCATAACAAAAGCCTTACCCGCTGCAATCTTCTTGGCCGCCTGAATCTCCTGGAGGGCCCTTTGGGCTTTGTCTCGGGCGTCTTGCACACTCTGGAGGGCCTTGGCAAGTTCGGACTCTTGAGTCTTAGAATCACGCAACAAGGACTCGCATTTCTTGACGGCGTCCTGGAGCTCTTGCTGGACCTCACTGACCTAGGCCTCCTGCTTCTTGCATGCGGCATGTTCCCTATCCGCTTTGTCCTCGGCCTCGGCTAACGCCTTCTTGAGGTCTGCCACCTTAGTCGTGGCCCCTAACAAAGTTCGTGACACTTTAATCAGCATGAACCATTCATCCTTCATAAATATACACACAGGTTACTACATACCTTTACTTTCTTTGAGCTGCTTCTTCACGAGGCCGAGCTCTCCCTCGGCCTGCTCCAGGTCCTGCTTTAATCCAGAGACCTCCGCAGTATGGGTGGCAGTAGCAAGCAGCGACACCTGCTTATTCACATAGACAACTTATGTTAGACTCCTGCGAATATTATTTGATCCTCTGTTTGGCTTTTCTTTCTGAACACCAAACAGAGCATCAGGGGCTACTGTCTACACTGTGATATTCTTTCACAATTTTATTACTTACCTCAAAGCCTGTTAGAAGGCTAGTGCAGGCTTCGGTCAGTCCGCTCTTGGCGGACTAGATCTTCTTGATCACGACACTCATAAGAGTATGGTGCTCTTCAACAATGGAAGCGCCTCGAAGCGCTTCCAGCAATCTATCCGGTGCGTCTGGATGGACAGAGGTCACCGATGGAGGCGGCTCACCCCCCCTCTTTTAGGACAGGCTGCCTGCCTGAATCCGGAGCCACTTGGGTCTCTGGAGCTGTATTCGGCTGGGGGCCAAACTGGGTGCGGCCCCCATCGTTGGTGTCCATGGGGGTCTTTCCCCCCATGTGTTCGGTAACCGGGGTTTTACCCTTCGGCATCACTGGAATGGTCCCCCTTGGCCTGGTATCCTTCGAGACAGCACCTCGGTGTTGTCCACGGCCTTGGGGGAGGAGGCCGTCGGAAGAGACCCGTTGTCCATCGCCGACGGGTCCAACAATCCATCTGAAGAGGAGGATAGCTCGATGTTGGACTTGGCCAGTCTGCAGGTGTGTGTCTAGCACATTAAAAAACAATAAAGTGAAAAGGCTGGTGTCGGTGTCAAAACCGACGGATCTCGGGTAGGGGGTCCCGAACTGTGCGTCTAGGCGGATGGTAACAGGAGACAAGGGACACGATGTTTTTACCCAGGTTCGGGCCCTCTCGATGGAGGTAAAACCCTACTCCTGCTTGATTATGATATGGGTAATACAAGAGTTGATCTACCACGAGATAAGAGAGGCTAAACCGTAGAAGCTAGCCTATGGTATGATTGTTGTTCGTCCTACGAACTAAAACTCTCCGGTTTATATAGACACCGGAGAGGGCTAGGGTTACACAGAGTCGGTTACAATGGGAGGAGATCTTCATATCGTATCGCCAAGCTTGCCTTCCACGCCAAGGAAAGTCCCATCCGGACACGGGACGGAGTCTTCAGTCTTGTATCTTCATAGTCCGGGAGTCCGGCCAAAGGTCATAGTCCGGCCATCCGGACACCCCCTAATCCAGGACTCCCTCAGTAGCACCTGAACCAGGCTTCAATGATGACGAGTCCGGCGCACAAATTGTCTTCGGCATTGCAAGACGGTTCTTCCTCCGAGTACTTCATAGATGACGTTGAACACCAGGATAGTGTCCGGCTCTGCAAAATAAGTTCCACATGCCACCGTAGAGAGAATAATATATGCACAAATCTAATATGCTGACGTATTCCATAGCGTGACATCACGACCAGGCCTTTATTCGAATCGTTTTACTATTCCACCTTAGCGCGTTTAGCGAGGCAGTTTCCTTGGCACATCTTGTCAAAGCAGAGATCGTGTCCCCTTATTCCGGGATTCTCATCAATACGGGCGTGGGTAACCCAACCGTGCCTTTGGTATGACTCCCTAATTGAAAGCGAGTCTCAAACGGCTACGGGGAGGGCTCTTGGTATTCAACTCCTTTATAAAGGGACCAAGGCTTGGCTCCCCTCTTCTTAATCCAATCGAATCCGCCCCTTGCTTCCAGTTCCAACACCCAAAGCATTAGTTTTAGGCGCTTCGGACCTCCGACGATGTCCGGCCCCGACCTTCAAGGCCGGTGGATGCCTTCCTCCCTTACGGAAGAAGATGTGCGAAAGCTGAGAGATGCCAGGTATCTAACCAGCGAAATCTCGCATAGGCTGCCTGTTCAAGGGCAGGCCATTCCCACTCCCTAGCCCGGTGAGAGCATGGTGTTCGCATCTCACTTCCTTCGGGGGCTAGGCTTCCCGATTGATCCCTTCGTGAGGGGGCTTATGTTTTATTACGGGCTGGAGTTCCACGACTTAGCTCCAGAGTCCATCCTCCAAATCTCATTATTCATTGTTGTGTGCGATGCCTTCCTCCATATCACTCCACACTTCGGATTGTGGCTAAAAACCTTCAAGGTGGAACCGAAGATGATCGAGGGGCAGCACGCTGAGTGAGGAGGAGCTATAATAAGCAAGATGGCCGACGCTCCATGGCCCGAAGGCTCTTTTCAAGAGGAGTTCGGCTTATGGCAACGGGACTGGTTTTACATCACAGTCCCCAGGGGCACCACATGGGTGGTGCCACCTACTTTTCGCTCGGGTCCCCCACCACGGCTAGCGTCATGGGTTATTGAAGGACTTATCTGGGGGCTGCCCAAAGACGTGCCCTTGCTGCAGGACCGCATTCGAGATCTTCTAGAAAGAGATATCAATTTGACCGTAGTGGCGCAAGGCATGCTGATTCGCCGCACACTGCCCTGCAAACGTCGACCTCTCCGCCTGTGGGAATTTAATCCGGAGGGACCGCGAGTCCTCCAACATTTCATGGGTGCGACACCCGTGGAGATGTACAAATTGTTCTTCGGATCACATGCAAGGTGTCCGGATTTGTCCGAGGACGCAGGCCTGAGCTGCAATCGCCCGGATGCTAAAGTAAGTAGCCCCGTATTTGGACACACCATCCGTATTTTCACCACAAAATTACCCTTAACAGAGTTGTCCTTTGAACAGGAGTGGATAGTGAAGGCAAAGCTTATAAGGTGTCAAGCCCCCCTGCCCGAGACTGCGCCAAACCCCATGCTAACCAGGATGCTGGAGGTCACGCTTTTGGCGAAAGGCGAAGGGGGGAACGAAGGAGCTACCGCCTCCGCGAAGGAGGCTGTTAGGAAGGGAAGAATCGAAAATTCCCCCGACCAGGGAAAGAAAAGGACTGCCTCTGAAGACCCGGAGGTGATGGCCTCAAAACGGGGGAAGAAATCTTCGCCAGAGGGTTCGGCACCAGAGAACGCCCCGGCCGAATCGCCCCCTAAGGGGGACCCGCTCTCCCCCGAGACGTAAGTGAAGGGAGGGGTTCCATAATGAATGACACTCATGTTTTATTTCTAAGGAAGGTAACCGAAACATTACCTTGAAGTTCAGATCTCAACCCCTCTCAGCAGAGCTCATCTTCAGGGGATCTTCGTCCGGAGATGATAGAAAGCGAAACGCCTCCTCTTGTTGCACCGTCTCACGAGGTGGGCGACCCTGAAGTGTCATCTCGGAGGGTCTTCGCAAGTCCGGATCCTGGAAAAGGTCGTCAGGCTAGTCCGGTACCCTCTGGTGCACAGTCGGAGGGGCTGGAGGATCTGCTTGAGAGGGCGTCCATCTCAGAAGAACACCGTATGTTGATGAATACGGTGATTGGAAGGATTTCATCCACGGAAAGCGGATTGTACGAGGCTGCCAGGAGTTTACTAACAGGCTTTGAGGTACGCAAAAAGTTGTACCTTTTGGTAGAGCCGCATATTAAATGCGCCCTGTATAAATAGTAGCCCCTGAGACTCTGTGTGTCGTCAAGAGTGACGGCGCACAGAGGATCATAACCCCAGGTATAATATGTCGCCTTTTCCATGAAGGTGGCGAGGCGTTCGGTGGCTAGCCGGACTAATGAATCTGCCGAGCTAAAGCGGCAACTTGACATAGCAGATGCCGACATCGCGCTTGTAAATAAGCGGCTAGACGAGGCACAAGGTATGTTCCAAATACACCTGGTAATAGGAGCTCGATGCTCGGGCCTTATATATGTGCTTAATGTAGATGGTGCTGCTGCCGTGGAGAACCTTCGGGTGGAACTTGCCCGAGCCAAGGAGCAAGCAAGGACAAGTGATGCGGCTACCGTTAAAGCGGCTGAAGAGCTAAAAGCCGAACAGGCTGCTCACTGCCAGAGCAAAAAGGTGATAGCCGAAATGACCATAAAGTTCAAGGATGCTACCGACCGCTGTAAATTTCTTGAACAAGAAGATAGGGCGGCTCAGAAGGATCTTGAAAAGATCGCTGCCGAAGCCAAGGATACTCGCTCTGCAATGAGAGCTACGAAGGAGGAGCTGCGTCAGGCCGGAGATATCACGTCTGGAAAGCCCTATATGCTGCGGATGAAGTTCAGAGACCCCAAGTATACTTTGTTAGACCGGCAGTGGAGTGCGGAAAACACTTATCTAGATTTGGTAGCTAGTGCGGTGGACACGAGCGAACACTTCCACGGCCGAGGTGACCATGGATTGGAAGAGCTTTTTTGGTCGCAGTTCCACAATCCAGAACGCCCACTTTCGGTATCCGACCGTTTGGCCGCCTGGGCGGAGCTGCACAGGTTATCCGAACTCGCCATGAGGTATGTTGCGAGTCGTCTGTGGCCGGAGAAGCCGGAGCCGAAGAGTTATTTTGGCTTGGTGCAGCAGTTCCTTGGTTCGGTGCCGCATGCTGATGCAATGAAGAGGTCGGTGTGCATAGAGGGTGCACAGATTGCTCTTTCCCGTGTCAAAACATACTGGGCGGATATGAAGGCCGGTGTTGTTACATCCCGGGATTCGGACGAAAGCCGAGTACCTGCCAAGCACTACTTTGAGGAAGTTCTTCGTGACGCTCGTTTAATAGAGTCGCAGTGCTCGAAGGATGTTGTGTTCGAATAGCATGTGCTATTTGTAAAACGAATATTTTGATGGAATATAAAAGCTTTTTATACTTGTGCTTGCAAGAATTATGATGCCTCCTGTGCGGCCGTTTAACGTATATATTTGTATATAACCTGAAAGATGGCAATCGTTGGCTTCAGCCCCCACGCATAGAATGCGGGGGTGTTTGCAAAAAAGGCGCCTTTTCACACTTAATCCAACGTCTTGGTCCTATAAAGGAGGTGGTGGCGTGGCGAACTAGGCAACCGGACTATAATGCTTTATCACTTTCACTTAGCCATAGGAGTTTGACAGTGGAGCTACTGAATAGCCCCTAGGGGCACCGCACTCACCCGGATTTGGGGCGTGAGTGTGCCTGACCGAGAAGCGGCCCTTCGTTAATGCGGAGGAATCCTAAAGATTCCGAAAGTCATCGAGTGGTTGACCAGTCTCTCGCTATATCATGACAGTCAGTTTTCGGCTTTCTCTACTGAGGTGCTCGCCTGGCCGAACCGGGGAACAATCGCAGTAGTTCTCCTGGTGACGCGTTAGCCGATATAACGGAATGTAAGGCAGCAAAACATAGGAGCCGGGCAAACCCAACATTTTACCAAAGACATGATTCGGAGCTGATGCATATAGGGCCAAACTCGCGATGCCGAACACTCCCTAAGGTATTCGGTCTTTATGAAGACGGGCCGTAATAGAGCCCTTGGTAAAAAAGCCCCTGGTGTCCAGGTACGCGCAAAAATTCTGGCGTGGCCACATGCCAAGACGCCAGCCTCCTCCTCAGTTATAGCGAAAACCGGGGGATGTTGTCAACAAGAGACAGTAAAAAGGTTTACGCAGGGTCTTAATCTGAAAAGAATCCTTGAAACGGGTCCCTGCTGCACGTCTGTGCATGTGTCTCTGTTGTGCCGTATCCTGGACGGGCGTAGCACGATGTTCGTCTGCGAAAGAGAGGAACTTAGTAAAAAGTAAGCGTGCGGGAAATTTATATTAAAATAAAACAAAATATAGTTGGAGCAAGAATTGAGCCGTATTGTCTCCGGGCGTGAACATGTGGAGCCCCTTGTACGGGGTTATGCGGCTATTAAGCATATGTACATTTACGCCGGACTCGTCGAGCCGTGTCCGGGATAGTAGGGATGGATTAGTGGGCGGCTGTCTAGGCGGCCGCACCTTTGCCCGTACTTTGGGGGTCAATTTATATTCCCCTGTAATGAAATGATGCCTCATGGACCGGGCATTTTAAGTGTAAGGGATGCATAATGCGGTATTGCGTTAAAGCGGGCGAAAGCTTCATGTCCTAGTAGCGCTTGATAGCGGCTTACGAATGGGGCGATGTGAAATGTTAGCTTTTCGCTTCGGAAGTTGTCGGGTGAGCCGAACGTGACTTCTAACGAAAGGGAACCCATACTTTGGGTATATGTACCCGGCGTGACTCCTTGAAAGGAAGTGTTGCCATGGCGGATTATAGCTGGGTTGACCCCAAGTTTGCGGATTGTGTCCTGATATAATAGGTTCAAGTCACTGCCGCCGTCCATAAGGACTTTTGTAAATTGGAGTCCATTAATAATCGGATTCACGACCAAGGCAGTCCAGCCTGCGTTCCGGGCTCCTTTGGAGTAATCCTGATGATCGAAGGTGATTGGTTGTAACAACCAGTGGTGGTGCTCCGTTGGGGCTGGACGTACGGCGCGTGTCTTCGGAAGAGCCGTTCTGTTTTTCCCTTTTGTCATCTGAAGTGAATTTACTGTCTTGACTTCTTGTGGGAACTTCTTTTGTTCTCCTGTGTTCTGCTTATGGGGTGCGTCGTCATCCTTGCTTGGTAAGTCGAGCCCCTTGTGTTCGGCGTTGAGTTTGCCGGACTGCTTGAAGACCCAACAATATCTGTGGGTATGGTTTGCAGGTCTCCCAGGAGTGCTGTGGATTTGACATATTCTGTCCAATATTTTGTTGAGGTTGGATAGCTCGTCCCTGTCATCCTTGGGGGGCGGCTTTTTCTGATTTTGCCGAGAGCTTTTGAATCCGGCGTTTACTGCCGTGCTCATCGGGCTGTTGTCCTTGATCCGGCGCGGTTCTTTGTTACGGCGCGGTTTCCCGTTCCCGTCTCTGGGTTCGGATGTATTTGGGCCGCTGGTGCTACTTCTTGCCAACCAGCTATCCTCTCCTACACAAAAGCGGCTCATGAGGCTTGTTAATGCGGCCATTGTTCTTGGCTTTTCTTGGCCGAGGTGTCTGGCGAGCCATTCGTCTCAGACACTATGTTTGAAAGCTGCTAGGGCCTCGGCATCCGGACAGTCGACTATCTGATTCTTTTTAGTGAGGAATCTGTTCCAGAGTTTCCGGGCTGACTCCCTGGGCTGCTGAGTTATATGACTCAGATCATCTGCATCCGGAGGTCGGACATAGGTCCCTTGAAAATTTGCCCGAAAGCATCCTCGAGCGCTTCCCAACTTCCCATGGTGTTTTCGGGAAGGCTTTTAAGCCAATGCCGGGCTGGCCCTTTGAGCTTAAGGGGTAAGTATTTTATGGCATGGAGGTCATCTCCTCTGGCCATGTGTATGTGGAGGATATAATCCTCGATCCAGACTCCAGGGTCTGTTGTTCCGTCGTATGCTTCTATGTTTACGGGCTTGAATCCCGCTGGAAATTCGTGGTCCAGCACCTCATCGGTGAAACATAGGGGATGCGTGGCGCCCATGTATTTAGGTGTGCCGCGATGTTCGGACATTTTTTGCATTGCATTGCCCACTGGAGCTTGCTTTCTTGGCCCGTAGATGGATCTGGTTGGGCCAGTTTTTTGATGCGAATTCTTGGACGGGTCGCGTGCCGTATTGAGTGCGGCGCCCTTCATTGCTTGAGATCGATCGTGGGGCCATCTATCCGACCTTGTGGCTTCCTTATTTTTTGACTGCTGGGGCTTTATGGCCTCTTCCTCAAATTCCGGAAGTAGTTTCCGCTTCGGATAGCTCTTTGTATGACGACTGTCGCCGTATTTGTGTGCGGTATTGAGTACTTTGCCCCATTTGATCCTGAGTGCATCTTCCGCTGTTTTGAGCCTCCGCTTCTGCTTTTCAGGCTACGTGCTGTGGCGATGAGCCTTTGGTGGAGGTTCTGATGCTCCAGCAGTTTGTCCGGCGTGAGATCGTCCGGACTATTATCTTTCCCGGGGATGGGCTGTTCGGATTGTCCGCCCTGTTTGGACGGTTGCTCGATGGCATGTTCTTCTTCCGTTGATTCACCCTGCTCTATGGTTGGGTCTTTGTCGAGGTGGGGCTTGGCCTTGCGCTTACACCGCCGCTTTGATTGCTTTTCGAGGGAGCGATCCCTGGTTGCGTCCTTTTGATCCTCGTTGTCATTTCTGTTAGGTGTGTCCACCATGTATATATCGTGTGATGAGGTGGCTTTATAGTGCCCTATTGGTGCTGGTTCTTGTTTATCTCCTCTATCGGCGTCCATACCGTCGATGTCTTTGGAGTGGAAGTCGAGCATGTCGGTTAGATCATCGACAGTGGCTACCATGTGGGTGGTGGGTGGGTTTTGAATTTCTTCGTCGTCCGCATCCCAGCCGTGCTGACCGTAGTCCGGCCAGGGCTCTCCTGACAAAGGGAGAGACTTTAGTGAATTCAGGATATCGCCAAAGGGCGAGCGCTGAAAGACGTCCGCGGTGGTGAACTCCATGATCGGAGCCCAATCAGGTTCGATCGGAAGGGGTGTGGAAGATTCAGAGTCCGGAACGGAGTCCGGCACCTTGGAGTCATGGGCCTTGCAAAGGACTAGGCTGATATTCAGCTCTATTGTCGTAGAGATTGCGGCTCCTAGGGCGGCGTCCAACCGTCCGTCCCTGGTTAGCGCAGTCGGCTCCGGACTAATGGTCGGGGCGGACACCTGAGCGGCGCTCTGGGCACTGTCCGGCGGCAGAGCTAGATCATGCCCATCGAGATAGTGTGGCACGCTCGGTCGTGGCTCGAATCCGTCGAAGATCAAGTACCCGCGGATGTCGGTCGTGTAGTTTAAGCTTCCAAACCTGACCTGATGGCCAGGGGCATAGCTTTTGATCTGCTCCAGATGGCCAAGCGAGTTGGCCCGCAGTGCGAAGCCGCCGAATACGAAGATCTGTCCGGGGAGAAAAGTTTCACCATGGACCGCGTCGTGATTGATGATCGAAGAAGCCATCGGGCCTAAAGGTGATGACACAGAGGAACTCTCAATGAAAGCACCAATGTCGGTGTCAAAACCGGCGGATCTCGGGTAGGGGGTGCCGAACTGTGCGTCTAGGCGGATGGTAACAGGAGACAAGGGACACGATGTTTTTACCCAGGTTCGGGCCCTCTCGATGGAGGTAAAACCCTACTCCTGCTTGATTAATATTGATGATATGGGTAATACAAGAGTTGATCTACCACGAGATCAGGGAGGCTAAATCCTAGAAGCTAGCCTATGGTATGATTGTTGTTCGTCCTACGGACTAAAACTCTCCGGTTTATATAGACACCGGAGAGGGCTAGGGTTACACAGAGTCGGTTACAATGGGAGGAGATCTTCATATCGTATCGCCAAGCTTGCCTTCCACGCCAAGGAAAGTCCCATCCGGACACGGGACGGAGTCTTCAGTCTTGTATCTTCATAGTCCGGGAGTCCGGCCAAAGGTCATAGTCCGGCCATCCGGACACCCCCTAATCCAGGACTCCCTCAGCCGGAAATACTATTGTGTCCGGATACTTACGATTTGGCCAGGGGCTTGACCCTGGGCTCCCACTCCTCGCCACTATTGGTGGCTGCGGCGGAGTAGTCCGGAAGGGAGTTTTTCCCTTCTTGGACGCCTCGGCCTCCCCATGAGTGGAGGCTTTCCTCTTCTTTCTCCCCCAGTTGGGGGGGGGGGAGGGCGGATTTCCTCCTCCTCCTCATCGTCTTCGGTGGAGGAGTGCGTCTTGGTGTCTTCGGATGTCATGTCTGAAGCACCCTTGCGTCGGAGACCATCTCTCGTCCCCTTGGTCATCTTCTTGGCCTTCTTATCCGGCACCTCATAGGGTGCTGGAAACAACATCTTCATAGGAAGAATTGTTTCTGGATCTTCGGGTAGCGGAGCCGGACAGTTAATCTGCTCCACTATCGTTACCCAGGCCTGAAAGATTAGATGGAGGCTTAGGTTCCTCCCGCAGATATGCCAGTAAAAGGTATACCTTGCAAACATGAAAACCTACCGGATTAGCCCGGCGTTTTGCACTGAGCCCACGATCTTCGGTCATGGGCGGTGGTACCTCGCTGGCCTTAAAAACACCTTCTAGACATCTTCGTGCATTGTGCCAAAGAGCTCTAGCAGCGTCTGGTGCTTGGCCGGGTCGAACTCCCACAAATTACAAATCCGGCTCTGGCACGGAAGAATCCGGCGGAGGAGCATAACCTGGACCACGTTGACAAGCTTGATCTTCTTGCTTATCATGTTCTGGACACATGTCTGGAGCCTGGTCAGTTCTTCCTCTAAGCCCCAGGCTAAGCCCTTCTCTTGCCAGGAGGTGAGCTGCATAGGGACACCGGATCGGAATTCGGGGGTCGCCGCCCAGTTGGAGTCGCGCGGCTCGGTGATATAGAACCACCCCGATTGCCGCCCCTTTACGGTCTTCACAAAGGAGCCTTCGGGCCAGGTGATGTTGGGCATCTTTCCCACCATGGCACCTCCGCACTCTGCTTGTTGGCTGCTCACCACCTTTGTCTTCACGTTGAAGGTCATCAGCCATAGGCCAAAGTGAGGTGTGATGCGGAGGAAGGCCTCGCACACGACAATGAATACCGAGATGTTGAGGATGGAGTTGGGGGCTAAATAATGGAAGTCTAGCCCGTAGGAGAACATCAGTCCGCGGATGAACGGGTGGAGGGGGAATCCCAGCCCGCGGACGAAGTGGGAGAGGAACACTACCCTTTCCTGGGGCTCCGGGGTGGGGACAATCTGCCCGTGGGCCGGAAGCCGATGAGCGATGTCTTTGTTGGAAATATGCCCTAGAGGCAATAATAAAAGAGTTATTATTATATTTCCTTGTTCATGATAATTGTCTTTTATTCATGCTATAACTGTATTATCCGGAAATCGTAATACACGTGTGAATACATAGACCATAACATGTCCCTAGTGAGCCTCTAGTTGACTAGCTCGTTGGTCGACAGATAGTCATTGTTTCTGACTATGGACATTAGATGTCATTGACAACGGGATCACATCATTAGGAGAATGATGTGATGGACGAGACCCAATCCTAAGCATAGCACAAGATCGTGTAGTTCATTTTGCTAGAGCTTTTCCAATGTCAAGTATCTCTTCCTTAGACCATGAGATCGTGTAACTCCCGGATACCGTAAGAGTGATTTGGGTGTACCAAACGTCACAACGTAACTGGGTGACTATAAAGGTGCACTACATGTATCTCCGAAAGTGTCTGTTGGGTTGACACGGATCGAGACTGGGATTTGTCACTCCGTATGATGGAGAGGTATCTCTGGGCCCACTCGGTAATGCATCATCACAATGAGCTCAAAATGACCAAGTGTTTGGTCACGGGATCATGCATTACGGTACGAGTAAAGTGACTTGCCGATAACGAGATTGAACGAGGTATTGGGATACCGACGATCGAGTCTCGGGCATGTAACGTATCGAATGACAAAGGGAATTGTATACGGGGTTGTTCTAATCCTCGACATCGTGGTTCATCCGATGAGATCATCGAGGAGCATGTGGGAGCCAACATGGGTATCCAGATCCCGCTGTTGGTTATTGCCCGAGAGCCGTCTTGGTCATGTCTACGTGTCTCCCGAACCCGTAGGGTCTACACACTTAAGGTTCGGTGACGCTAGGGTTGTATGAGTATGAGTATGCAGTATACCGAATGTTGTTTGGAGTCCCGGTTGAGATCCCGGACGTCACGAGGAGTTTCGGAATGGTCCGGAGGTAAAGAATTATATATAGGAAGTGGTATTTCGGCTATCGGGAAAGTTTCGGGGTCACCCGGTATTGTACCGGGACCACCGGAAGGGTCCCGGGGGTCCATCGGGTGGGGCCATCCATCCCGGAGGGCCCCATGGGCTGAAGTGGGAGGGGAGCCAGCCCATAGTGGGCTGGTGCACCCCCCTAGGCCCACCCCCTGCGCCTAGGGTTGAAACCCTAGGGTGGGGGGGCGCACCACATGCCTTGGGGGGCACTCCTCCCCCCTTGGCCGCCGCCCCCTTGGGATGTTGAATCTCCCAGGGCCGGCGCCCCCCTGGGGGGCCTATATAAAGGGAGGGGGGAGAGGGGCAGCCGCACCCTGAAGTCCTGGCGCCCCCTCCCCCTGCTACACCTCTTCCTCCTCCGTCACGTGCCTGGCGAAGCCCTGCCGGAGTGCTGCTGTTCCACCACCACCACGCCGTTGTGCTGCTGCTGGAGCCATCATCATGAACCTCTCCTTCCCCCTTGCTGGATCAAGAAGGAGGAGACATCACACGCTCCGTACGTGTGTTGAACGCGGAGGTGCCGTCCGTTCGGCGCTAGGATCTCCGGTGATCTGAATCACGGCGAGTACGACTCCATCATCACCACTCCCTTTAACGCTTCCGTACGCGATCTACAAGTGGTATGTAGATGCAAACTCACTCCCTTGACTCGTTGCTTAGATGAACTCTTAGATGGATCTTGGTGAAACCGTAGGAAAAATTTTAATTTTCTGCAATGTTCCCCAACAGTCTTTGGCCAGGTACCCGGCCTCCCAGAGCTTCTTGATATCCTCCATCTTGACGGAGGAAGCTGATACGTCTCCGTCGTATCTATAATTTTTGATTGTTCCATGCCAATATTATTCAACTTTTATATACTTTTGGCAAATTTTTATACTATTTTTTGGGACTAACATATTGATCCAGTGCCCAGTGCCAGTTCCTGTTTGTTGCATGTTTTATTTTTCACAGAAAACCAATATCAAACGGAATCCAAACAGGATAAAAACGGAGGGAGAATTATTTTGGAATATTTGGGATTTTCCGGAGGAAGAATCAACGCGAAACAGTGTCCGAGGTGGCCACGAGACAGGGGGCGCGCCCCCTACCCCTGGGCGTGCCCTGGGCTCTCGTGGGCCACCCGTAAAGCGGTTTACGCTCTTCTTTTGCCGCAAGAAAGCTAATTTTACAAGAAAAATCTGGGCGAAAGATTCACCCCAATCGGAGTTACGGATCTCCAGATATAAAGAAAACAGTGAAGGGGTAGAATCTGAGAACGCAGAAATAGAGAGATAGATCCAATCTCGGAGGGGCTCTCGCCCCTCCCACGCCATGGGAGCCAAGGACCAGAGGGGAAACCCTTCTCCCATCTAGGGAGGAGGTCAAAGAAGAAGAAGGGGGGCTCTCTCCCCCTTGCTTCCGGTGGCGCCGGAGCGCTGCCTCGGGCCATCATCATCACCGCGATCTTCACCAACACCGCCGCCATCTTCACCAACATCTCCACCAACTCTTTCTCCCTCTATGCAGCGGTGTAACCTCTCTCTTACCCCCTGTAATCTCTACTTAAACATGGTGCTCAATGCTATATATTATTCCTCAATGATGTATGGCTATCTTATGATGTTTGAGTAGATCCGTTTTGTCCTATGGGTTAATTGATGATAGTGATTGGTTTGAGTTGCATGTTTTATTATTGGTGCTGTCGTATTGTGCCCTCCGTGTCGCGCAAGCGTGAGGGATTCCCGCTGTAGGGTTTGCAATATGTTTATGATTTGCTTATGGTGGGTTGCGTGAGTGACTGAAACACAAACCCGAGTAAGTAGGTTGTTTGCGTATGGGATAAAAGGGGACTTGATACTTTAATGCTATGGTTGGGTTTTACCTTAATGAATGTTTAGTAGTTGTGGACGCTTGCTAGAGTTCCAATCATAAGTGCATATGATCCAAGTAGAGAAAGTATGTTAGCTTATGCCTCTCCCTCAAATAGAATTGCAACAATGATTACCGGTCTAATTATCGATTGCCTTGGACAAATAACTTTCTCATAACAAAAAGCTCTCTACTAATATTTACTTTATTGCTTCTAATCAGCCCCTAGTTTATGTTTACGTGCTCTTTATTTTCTTGCAAACCTTTCCAACAACTCCTACAAAGTACTTCTAGTTTCATACTTGTTCTAGGTAAAGTGAACGTCAAGCATGCGTAGAGTTGTATCGGTGGTCGATAGAACTTGAGGGAATATTTATTCTACCTTTAGCTCCTCGTTGGGTTCGACACTCTTACTTATCGAAAACTGTTGCGATCCCCTACACTTGTGGGTTATCAGAGGCCATCCACTTGCCTCCCGCTCCGGATCCGGACATGTTCGGAATGCTTTTTTGGCGGAGAAGGCGAGAGCTTTGGCGTGAGCTCGAGAATGGATGAGCATATGAAGGAGAAGGCGTGGGTGAAAGAGGGGAATTCTTATCCCTTTATAAAGGCAGTAAAATCATGTGCCTCCCCACTTGCCCCAAAACTCACTTATTCCCCAAGCGTCGTGCAGATGGCGCAGTTGGGTTATCCATGCCCGTATTGATGAGAATCCTGTGATAAGGGGACACGATCTCTGCTTCGACAAGACGTGCCAGTGAAACCACACCTCGAAATACGGAACGACAGGCAAATAATAGGTTCGAATGATAACCGGGCAGTGGCGTGATGTCATGCTACAAAAAACTGTCAGCGGATTTGACTCATGGAATATTATACTCTCGACGGTGGTATGCGGAATTTGTTTTGCAGAGCCAGACACGATTCTTGTGTTCTAGATCTACTTTGGAGTATTCGGAGAAGGAACCCGCCTTGCAATGCCGAAGACAATCTGCGCACTGGACTCATCGTCATTGACGCCTGGTTTAGGGGCTACTGAGGGAGTCCAGGATTAAGGGGTCCTCGGATAGCCGAACTATATACATGTGCTGGACTGTTGGGCTATGAACATACAAGATAGAAGACTTCGTCCCATGTCCGGATGGGGCTCTCCTTTGCGTGGAAGGCAAGCTTGGAGATTCGGATATGAAGATTCCTTTCTCTGTAACCGACTCCGTGTAACCCTAGCTCCCTCTGGTGTCTATATAAACCGGAGGGTTTAATCCGTAGGACAACAACAATCATAATCATAGGCTAGCTTCTAGGGTTGAGCCTCTACGATCTCGTGGTAGATCAACTCTTGTAATACTCATATCATCAAGATCAATCAAGCAGGAAGTAGGGTATTACCTCCATCGAGAGGGCCCAAACCTAGGTAAACATTGTGTCCCCCGCCTCTAGTTACCATTAGCCTTAGACACACAGTTCGGGACCCCTACCCAAGATCCGCCGGTTTTGACACCGACAGCAGCTACATGACATTCTTTGGGGCGTCCATGACGGAAAAAACCGTGGTAGAAGTGAGGGCGAGGAAAATATTGGGGTGTTCCCGGTTACAGTGGGTGGTTGGGGCCGAGCGATGCACGGAGGTTTGCACGTTTCTCTCGTACATGCACGCGTGTGGGTGCGAGGCATTGGGCTCTAACTGAACCCGAGTGAGGCGTTCGCCTAGTGAACCCGAGCGACTGCACTACAAGCTATGCATTACTGAACCTGAGCGATCGATCGATGGCTGTTAACTGAACCCGATCAAGCGATTCCTTCGCCACTGCTGCTAACTGAAGCTGATCGATGCTGCCTCTGGATGAACAGTGAGCGTTGCAGGGGGGTTGTATAAACAGTTCCCGATGGGGGTGGATGAACAGGACCCCGTGGTGTTGCCTCTGGATGAACAGCACCCCGATCGATCGAGCCGGTTGGAGCTGGATGAACAGGACCCCGTGGAGGGCTGGATGAACAGGACGACCCCGTGGAGTGTTGGATGAACAATAGACGATGGAGGGGTGGATGAATAGTAGCCCATGGAGGCTGGATGAACAGGAGCCCGTGGATGAACAGTCGCAGGTGGAGGCTAGAGGAGGTCGACGGTGGGTGAACAGTAGCCCGTGGAGGCTAGAGGAGGTCGTCGGTGGAGATGAACAGTATCCCGTGGAGTCCCGTTTTGCGGTACGCCACACCCCCTCCCTATGAACAGGACCCCCTTTTCGACCATAGTGCTCCAACACAAATCCATTTCCTCCGTTCTGCAGTACGTCACACCCCTCCCGATCAACAGGACACTGTTTCGACCGTAGGAGGTCCAACACAAGTTCGTTTCCTCTGTTTTGCAGTACGCCAGACCCCTCCCGACGAACAGGATCCCGTTTTGAACGTGGCCGGTCGAACACAAGGCCGTTTCCTCCGTTCTGCGGTACGCCATGCCTCATTTCCATCGGTTGTTCCGTCTAAGCCCTCCCGATGAACACGAGACGCATTCCATTCTGACCCAGCCGGTTGGCTCCCCATGAACACGACGACGATGCTGTTTCTCCGTTCCAACCCATCTATGTACATGAGCCCTGCCCGTACGTATGCGCAAGTAGGCGTTCGAGACCCCGCCAGTATGTACGTACGTGGCTATATTTTCTTTCTTGCACCCTGGACGTTGTACGTACATGTACATGCTACATGCGCGCCTCTACTATGACACGTGCGTGCCTCTACTATGACACGTGCGCGCGTCTACATCGACTAGTATGTACGTAGACGTTCGTGACCAGAATGACAATGCTACGTACGCTTCGACCAGGTGGGTCCCGACTGTCAGGCACTTCCTTGCTTGCGAAGATGTAGCTGGTGGGTCCCAGCAGTCAGGGGGCGAGTCATGTTTTTTGCCCGTAATATGGACACACTTCCTTGCGTGCGAATATGTAGCTGGTAGGTCCCAGCAGTCAGGGGGAAACGTTTTTTTCACGAAATATGGTGGCCCGTCCGGTGGGTCCCTGCTGTTAGGTGGAGGAATCATTTTTTCGCGTAATAAGGAGGCACTTCCTTGCTGCGGCCGTGGACCCAGCTGTCAGCCTTTCCACGTACAGTCCACGTCCGATGGAAGTTGTTCCTTGACCACGTTGACCATGCCGTGCCGAGAGCACCAGGGCGGTGAACGACGGTGAGGCCTAGGAAGGGGATGACGCGGAGCCCGGGAAGACGCGGCAGCGGAAGCCCATGCGGAGAGGAGTACGAGGGTTCACTGGTTCGGCTGCAGTGTGAGGCTGCCGTCGCCTCAGGGCCTAGCCAGCGGTGGGAATAGTAGGGGGCGGTGAGGCCTCCGTGGTAGCACATACGGCCATGGGAGGCAGGAGCACGCGGCACGACCGGCGCTGCTTTGGGCGGCTGGAGCAAGAAGACCAGAGGTTGAAGAAGCACTACGGCTGTTGGATGGACATCATACGGTCATTGTAGCTAGAATCATTTTATTGACTAAGTTGACAAAGCCCTTGGTACGCGTCAACTTAGTAGGCCCACAGGTCAGCCTCCGAAACGGTGCGCCGAGATGTTAGGGGGAGGAATCATTTTTTGGGCGGCTGAAGCAAGAATATCTGAGATTGAAGAAGAAGGACGACATCCGTTGGATGGACATCCAACGGCAACAACTGCTAGAACCGTGTGTTGTTGACAAAGCCTTGCATACACGTCAACTTAGTTTTTTTAGGGGATGCGTCAACTTAGAAGGCCCACAAGTGTGTGGTAGAGAACATATAGCCCATTTCTGATATGTAAGAATGTATAGCCCATTTTTAATTCTAATAGAATTTACTACATCCCATTTACAGTTTGTTAAAAGTACATCCCAATTTCTAGCTAGGATAATGATTAATAATTTCAACCAACCGCTCAAAATAGAATTCAAAAAAATTCCCACATTTTGATGGGATATGAAATTTCTAGTCAAACTAAATATAATTTCCAAATAAAGTTGTATTACGTTAAAATCCAATGAAATATTGCGCGCGTAACAAGTAATGAAATTAAAATTTTCAAATTCCAAAAATAATATATTTTTTAAACTAATTACGCGTTTGCTGCATCTTTTTATAGTTACTGTCCAGTTATTATAATTACATCCCATTTATTATTTCTTAAAGTCCATTTTCTTGTTAAGCCTAATGCATACCTCCTAGGAAAGTTTGCAGCCCAGCGGGGCGGAGAATAACAAGTTGACCCGGATATTGTGTATAACTGTCGGCCTAGTTGCATTGCTGATGTTAAAAAAAGGCCTGTGTAGTACAGTACAACCTAACATGGCTACTCAGCCCACATTCAGCGACGCCGGAAAGGTCCAAACAAGGCTTCTGTACAACTTTTTGAAGTCACTGAGCTCAATTAATAACTTAAGAAAAAATTTAGATTACAGTGGAACCTAATTAAAAGCTGTCATGAGCAAAGAAATAATTCAAAAGGTCCCACTTGTGTGTGTGTGTGTGAGTGAGAGAGAGAGAGACCCACCGGTCGATGCTCATAAATACATCTTTCAGCCATATGCATTGTTGATGCTCAGTAAAAACTTATATAGTTGACACAATCATATAGAACATCATAGCACACTGAACTTGCATACAAAAATTTCATGCAGGCGGCACAATCAGGATGGAAGCAGTGGATCGCTACAGGTAGGGCTATTTTGAAACCAACAAACTCGTACATAATGGTTCATCGTCTTTATCAATGATGAGGAAATATCTTGAATGCTATGCAAAGAAAAGAGACGGACAACACAATAAGTTCTGCTAGCACATTAAGTTGACGTACATCCCTTTCTAAAAAAGTTTAGGTACAAAATTAGAATAGGTCACAATCAAATGTACTGGCACATCAGTGCTTCACACCCATAGCTCGCATTTAACTAGTATCTGACAAGATTCAGTTGTTACCTCAAATTAGAGTACATCCAGGCAGCCATCCTTGCCTCTTCTCCCAAGGAAGCAGTGGCCTCCACCGCACGATGGAGTAGGCCCTGTGCCATCCATCGTTCCGAGAAACACGGGGAAAGTCTGACGTTGACTCCTGTAATGGACATCGTCGATGGACCCTGGAACCAGCGGCGGCGGTAGGACTTTGATTGATGGATTGACCACTTCTTTGACATGCACGAACACTCGATATAGGTACATCCCTAACGTGGTCAGCGGCGGCCTTGGTGGCGACAAATAGTACAACCCCGGTTCCTGCACCAGTATCTCAACACCAATCACCTTCGGTATGGTGGACGGCTTCTTCATCCATGCCATAACCGTCAGAGCCCAGCTGTCTGGAGGAACAAACATACTTACGAGCTCACCTCCAAGGTCGTTGATAAGCTCATTCATGGACTCGATGTTCCAAGCACGTCGAGGCATGCCGTGGAAGGTAAGCTTTGTTAAAAACTCAAGCTCAGAGGGCACCGAGCCCCATCCTGGGTGCCACCGATCAAAGCTCACCAGCGCGCCATCGCAGAACAAACACCGAGAAGATTCGAACACACGACTGCATTCAAAAGTTGTCCGGAACCTGATGAAGAAATCAGCCGGTGGCGGACAGACTTCGACGAGCAAGTCACTTATTTCGATGCCATGCGCAATGCCAAGAGCTTTGACAAGGTTGTCCAGCGAGACGGGAGGCCGGTCTCCGTTGATGGTTACCATCAGTACCTGGAGATCCAGTTCGAAGGTATGCCTAGTTTTTACATAGTGCAGACATAGTAAATGCTCATTTCATCATGTGCAAGTGCAAGAGATGCGGCATGTTTCATTATATGGTGTTGTTTTGTTATAATCTCATCCTTTTGTGTTTGCATACTGGAAAGTATGCATATTTATCTTCCAAGGAGACGAGTAACTAGTTTGTGTCACCTTGCAGAGGGGGTGCAATGAAGATAAGATTGAGGATTTCCAAGTACAAGATGTTAGGAAGGAGCCTTGCAAGAGAAGTAGGAGCTGTGCTGAGCCTCTTCAACCTGTAAAGGTAAGTCACTGTATCCAACTCAACAGTTCAATTCCTTGTTTGTTTCAGGCATAGTTAATTTGCACTTCTCAATTGCTTTATTTGTCCTTAGTTAATGAGATGCCCAAAGAATGATGCCTGATGTTGGGTACTTCTATAACTATTAGTTGACATAATTAAAGGCCTTGCCATTTAATTACTTTGCCGAAGTGTGCCTGAAGATTTGAAGTCTATTAACCAACTATTATTGCATGAGGCTCACAATCTAGTTTATACTAGGCTAATGATTGCACAGTTTTGCTTGCTGTAGTATGTTTGTATGAAACCCTCTGTTGTTCATTATGCTCCCTAAGACTTTAATTGAGCTATAGAATGGCCAACTGCTTGCTTACTTATACGCAACATGCTGTCTAAATTTGTAACTTGTCTGTGTTTTGGATTGGGCCCCAACATCATGCTCCTCTGGTGAGCTAAGAGAGATTTTTGTATGCAGGCTGCACAGACT
Source organism: Triticum aestivum (assembly GCF_018294505.1). NCBI lineage: Eukaryota > Viridiplantae > Streptophyta > Magnoliopsida > Poales > Poaceae > Triticum > Triticum aestivum. The sequence goes on from NC_057813.1 coordinate 14,615,026, forward strand.
ACCTTTTTTATAATTTTGAAAATATCACCTGCTTATGCTTCATGATGTGTAACATTATTGTTAGTCCTGTTTTTCCATGTACTCCCTCCATCCCAAAATAAGTGTCTTAACTTTGTACTAGCTCTAGTACAAAGTTGTACTAACCTTGAGACACTTATTTTGGGACAGAGGGAGTACAAAATAGTCTGTCTTGCTCGCTTCACTGTTGTAACTATAATTTTGCCCTGGTCATGTGTACTTACTGAAACATTTCAGGATGAAGTGACATCAACACAAAGATGGCCGTTACCGAACGATTATGGATTGGAATTGGAATGTGCTGATGTTCTCGAGCATCAACTAGAGATGGCAAGACAACATGTACATGATTCTCAACAAGACACTGAGGTAACCATGAAGGAATTGGAGATTTTGCAGGCTGAAATTTGTGCTATCTGAATCCGGCCAATCCTATTTTCTGAAGAGATTATAGTTCAAATGGAGTTAAGTTGATGCGCGTCCATGATGTATGAGCTGTATTTTCCCAGTGTATGTAATTTGTTGTTTGTGTATGCTTTATTATCACTGGTGCCGAACCATAATGCCCAGTGGGTATAATCGGCTGTAATTTCTTTATTGTATAGTGTAGGATTATTCTACATTTCTATGCCTTGGTCTTTTTGTTGTATAGTGTATGTTTTTTAGAGGTGATAGTATAGAGTGGGATAATTCTTTGAATATGCTATATCGTTCAAACGGGGGCCAACCCACCCAAACATTGTAGTGACCATGGCCCTCCACAGGCCGTACGATCGATGGGCCATCTACGGGACGGACGATCCATGGCCTTCTATGGGCTATCGGATCAATGGGCCTTCTATGGGCCGTCAGATCCATGGGCCTTCAATGGGCCATCGGATCAATGGGCCTTCTATGTCCCGTAGGATCCATGGGCCTTCTACGGGCCGTCTCATCTATGGGCCTTGTATGGGCCGTATAATGGGCCGTAAACGGGCTAGAGTGGAAATCATATGTTTTATGGGCCGACCATAACGGGCCGTTAATATGTCGTATTTGATGATGCTATGAAAATGGCCCAACAGATTAACGGCCCACAAGCAGAAAATGCCAGTAACGGGCCGTAAGTAACCGAATGCTGGAAATGGGCCCAAGAATAAATGGGCCCTGAGAAGGCCGAAAGGTAACACGGGCTGGAAACGACCCAATGGAATAATAGGTCGCTAATGGGTATAAAGAGATACACTGTTCATTACGGGCCGGTTTCACCACAGGCCGTTAATGGGCCAAGAGTTACAAAGGGACTCATATGGGCCGAAAGACGTCATGGGCCATACATGGGCCGGAAGTTACAACGGGCTGGAATCATATTGGACGGCCCAGATGACGCTACTAGGCCTAATACCGTTAGGCCGTAACGGGCCATGAGTTAGTGGGCTGTAAATGGGCTATATGCGAACATGCCGTTAACAGGCTTTTCATGGGCCGGCCCGCCACCTTTTGACCAAATCAAACGAGCCGGCCTTTTCACAGGAATGGGCCTCTGTTGGGTCGTGCCATGTGTTGACGTATCATAGGCGCCTTGGGTCCAATGAGTGGATGACATATGTCCTAACGGTGAGCCGACACGTGTTCCTCCGGCCAATGATGATTTAACACGTGGAAAATCCCCATTGGTCGGGGCTGTTAACAGGTTATCGAATCCAAAACCGGACCTGATAGCTTAACGGTGTTCCATTACGGTGGATGCCACGTGTCGGTCACCCTTGACGAAAGCACTTCTGTGACGCGCGATTTATCGTCATGGAAGTGGACACTTCCGTGATGATAATTTTGGTAATGTCATGGAACACTTCTACGACAGAACAAGTATGACTATCTTGATTCTGTCATAAAATCGTCATGGATGTACATGCATGACAAAAAACGCGACCTACTGTGACAAACACATATCATCACGGAAGTGTATTTTTTTGTAGTGTTGTGGCTCCTCTGACTTCATCTCCAAGTCTCCTGGTTGTCTTCTGGTCCAAGAAAAATCACCGTGAAGGTTTTATTCCGTTTGGTATACCTTTTCTACGAAACTCAAAATAGGGAAAAAACAGGAACTGGCACTGGGCTCTAGGTTAGTAGGTTAGTCCAAAAAATAATATAAAATATCATATTAATGCATATAAATCATCCAAAACAGATAATATAATAGCATGGAACAATCAAAAATTATAGATACATTGGAGATGTATCAGTGACTTACTCCCTCTATAAAGAAATAGTGATCTAAACGCTCTTATATTTCTTTACACAGGGAGTAGTTTTTTTATCACCATCTTTATCGAAAAATGCTTTCGCCCTGCTTTATATTTTATAAATTTTATATATAAAGCAAGTATCAACAACAACCCGGTACAAAACGCACGCCACCACAAGACATGCACACACCCAAGGCAGGACACATAGACGCCGAGCGCAGCAACACGAGCCCTAGCACTACAAGAGCAACCGGGGGCTCCAACAGTGAACACGCCACTGCGAAGAAATGAAGCCACATACAGCGAATCATGGGCTCCAAGATGGTGCCTTCAAAAAGGTTACGACACAGGAGCGCCACCACCACCCGATCCAAGGACAGAGTTTCTCCTGGACCCACCCAACGGGCAATGAGAGTCGCGACGACGCCTTCAAGAAGGGAACGAGCTATGCCGCCGTTGGTCCGTCCAAAGATAGAGTAGGTTTTCACCCCGGCCAACACTCACCTACATTGAACACCACACCCTGACTACCATGCCGCCCACACAACCATGGTCACCGGGCAGCACCGAGCGACGAGCTCTGCTCAAGAGCACCACGCTACCACCACCAGCGCCACCGCCCCGGCATAGAAGACCTTGGCACCACCTCACTCGATATCCGTCGCTACCCCCAACTAAAGAGACGAGCGGAACCCGGGGCACGAGACGAGCTCGGTCTTGCTGCCCGAGGACAAGACTAGCGATGGGCCACATCTGGGAGAGGGCCATCCCTTTAACAGATATAGCTCACGGACGACAAGGAGACAGATTAAAGTCCAACACAAGCCGCCTATGGACGACTCGACATCGGGACATGCCAACCGCCGCCGTAGCCGACTTGCCAAACCATCGTGGAGCCACCCACGAACGAAGCAGCAGCCATGCTGGGCCACAGCCCAGCTCGTGCCACCTGGAGAGCTCCACCGTCGGAGCCGCTGGGCACTGATACGTCCATTTTGCATCATGCTTTTATGTCAACATTTATTGCATTATGGGCTGTTATTTCACGTTATGTCACAATACTTATGGCTATTCTCTCTTATTTTACAAGGTTTACATGAAGAGGGAGAATGCCGGCAGTTCGAATTCTGGGCTGGAAAAGGAGCAAATATTGAAGGACTATTCTACGCAACTCCAAAGTCCTGAAACTCCATGGAATACCTTGAAATAAATAAAGAAAAATCATCGCCAAAGATGAAGGCGAGAGGGCCCACACCCTGCTCACGAGGGTGGGGGGCGCCCCCCTGGGCGCGCCCCCCTACCTCGTGGTCCCCCTGGTGGCTCTCCAATGCCCATCTTCTCCTATATGAAGTCTTTCGATGAGAAAAAAATCAGAGAGAACCTTTCGGGACGAGACTCCGCCGCCACGAGGCGGAACCCTTGCGGAACCAATCTAGGGCTCTGGCGGAGCTTTTCTGCCGGGGACACTTCCCTCCGGGAGGGGGAAATCATCACCATCGTCATCACCAACGCTCCTCTCATCGGGAGAGGGCAATCTCCATCAACATCTTCACCAGCACCATCTCATCTCCAAACCCTAGTTCATCTCTTGTATCCAATTCTTGTCTCCAAGTCCGGGATTGGTTCTAGTAGGTTGCTAGTAGTGTTGATTACTCTTTGTAGTTGATGCTAGTTGGTTTATTTGGTGGAAGACCATATGTTCAGATCCTTTATGCATATTATTACCCCTTTGATTATGAACATGAATATGCTTTGTGAGTAATTACGTTTGTTCCTGAGGACAAGGGAGAAGTCTTGCTATTAGTAGTCATGTGAATTTGGTATTCGTTCGATATTTTGATGAGATGTATGTTGTCTAACCTCTAGTGGTGTTATGTGAATGTCGACTACATAACACTTCACCATTATTTGGGCCTAGAGGAAGGCATTGGGAAGTAATAAGTAGATGATGGGTTGCTAGAGTGACAGAATCTTAAACCCTAGTTTATGCGTTGCTTCGTAAGGGGCTGATTTGGATCCACATGTTTCATGCTATGGTTAGGTTTACCTTAATACTTTTGTTGTAGTTGCGGATGCTTGCAATAGAGGTTAATCATAAGTGAGATGCTTGTCCAAGTAAGGGCAGTACCCAAGCACCGGTCCACCCACATATCAAATTATCAAAGTACCGAACGCGAATCATTTGAGCGTGATGAAAACTAGCTTGACGGTATTCCCATGTGTCCTCGGGAGCGCTTTTCCTATCATAAGAGTTTCTCCAGGCTTGTCCTTAGCTAAAAAAAGGATTGGGCCACCTTGCTGCACCTTATTTACTTTTATTACTTGTTGCTCGTTACCATTTATCTTATCATAAAACTATCTGTTACCACTTATTTCAGTACTTGTAGAGAATACCTTACTGAAAACCGCTTATCATTTCCTTCTGTTCCTCCTTGGGTTCGACACTCTTACTTATCGAAAGGACTACGATAGATCCCCTATACTTGTGGGTCATCAAGACTCTTTTCTGGCGCCGTTGCCGGGGAGTGAAGCGCCTTTGGTAGGTGGAATTTGGTAAGGAAAAATTTATTTAGTGTCCTAAAAATTTTTGTCTCTTATTACTATGGAAAGTAATTGTTTGAGGGGCTTGTTTGGGGTATCTTCACCCCGTACGGTTGATCCAAGAGTTGCTCCTCAACCCACTGAACCTACTGAATCTATTGAAAATGAAACTCCTTTTGGAATTCCTTTGGGTATGATGGAAAAACTGCTAGCTAACACTTTCGCATGAGATGGGACAAAGCATCCTGACGAACATCTACGCTTTGTGGATGATATTTGTGGACTATTTAAGCTTGCAGGTATACCCGATGATGTTTTTAAGAAGAAGGCTTTCCCTTTATCTTTGGAGGGATACGCATTGACATGGTATAGGCTATGTGATGATACGAGATCATGGAACTATAAAAGAGTGAAATTGGAATTTCATCAGAAGTATTACCCTATGCATCTTGTTCATCGTGATCGCAATTATATATATAATTTTTGGCCTCGCGAAGGAGAAAGCATCAGTCAAGCTTGGGGGAGGCTTAAATCAATGTTATATTCATGCCCCAATCATGAGCTCTCAAAATTGACAATTCTCCAGAATTTTTATGCTCGGCTTTCTGATAACAATCGCACCATGCTCGATACTTCTTGTGCTGGCTCTTTTATGATGAAGCCTATTGAATTTGGATGGAATCTATTGGATAGAATTAAACGCAACTCTAAAGATTGGGACCTCGACGAAGGTAAGGAGTCAGGTATGACACCTAAGTTTGATTGTGTTAAATCTTTTATGGATACCGATATTTTCCGTAAGTTAAATATGGACTTGACTCTAAGATAGTAGCTTCTTTCTGTGAATCTTTTGCTACTTATGTTGATCTCCCCAAGGAGAAGTGGTTTAAACATTATCCTCCCATAGAAGTAAAAGTAGCTGCACCTATTAAAGTTGAAGAAAAGATTGTCCCTTACAATGATCCTATTGTTCCTACTTCTTATGTTGAGAAACCCCCTTTCCCTGTTAGAATGAAGGATCATGCTAAAGCTTCAACTGTTGTTTGTAAAAGAAATATTAGGACTTATACACCTCCTGAGCAAGTCAAAGTAGAACCCAATATTGCTATTGTTAAAGATCTCTTCTCTGAAAATATTGATGGGCATGTTATTCAATTCACTGGTGAAACTGCTAGAATTGCTAAACCCTGTGATAGAGATAAACATAGACCTGTGGTAGGCGTGCCTGTTATTTCTGTTAAAATAGGAGATCATTGTTACCATGGCTTATGTGATATGGGTGCTAGTGCTAGTGTTATACCCATTGACTTATACAAAGAAATTATGCATGAGATTGCACCTGCTGAGTTAGAAGAAATTGATGTTACAATTAAACTTGCAAATAGAGATACTATATCTCCAATGGGAATTGTGAGAGATGTTGAAGTCTTGTGTGGGAAAACCAAATATCCCGCTGATTTTCTTGTTCTTGGTTCTCCAAAAGATAGCTTTTATCCCATTATATTTGGTAGACCCTTCTTGCGTACTGTTAATGCTATGATAGATTGCAAAAAGAATGTTGTTACTGTTGGCTTGGATGATATGGTTCATGAGTTTAATTTCTCTAAATTTAGTAAACAACATCGTGAGGAAGAATTGCCTAGTAAGGATGAAATTATTGGTCTTGCTTCTATTGATGTACCTCCTAGTGATCCTTTAGAACACTATTTGCTAGATCATGAAAATGATATGTTTATGAATGAAAGAAGGGAAATAGATGAAGTATTCTTTAAACAGGAACCTATTCTGCAACACAATTTGCCTGTTGAAATCCTAGGGGATCCTCCTCCACCCAAGGGTGATCCCGTTTTTGAGCTTAAACCGTTGCCTGATAATCTTAAATATGCTTATATTGATGAAAAGAAAATATATCCTGTCATTATTAGCGCTAACCTTTCAGAGCATGAAGAGGAAAGATTATTGAAAACTCTGAAGAAGCACCATGCTGCTATTGGATATACTCTGGATGATCTTAAGGGCATTAGTCCCACTCTATGTCAACATAAAATAAATTTGGAAGCTGATGCCAAACCAGTTTGTGATCCTCAACGATGTTTGAATCCTAAAATGAAAGAAGTGGTAAGAAAATAAATACTCAAGCTTCTGGAGGCAGGTATAATTTATCCCATTGCTGATAGTCAGTGGGTAAGTCCTGTCCATTGTGTCCCTAAGAAGGGAGGTATTACAGTTGTCCCTAATGATAAAGATGAATTGATCCCTCAAAGAATTATCACAGGGTATAGGATGGTAATTGATTTCCGTAAATTAAATAAAGCTACTAAGAAAGATCATTACCCCTTACCTTTTATTGATCAAATGCTAGAGAGGCTATGCAAACATACACATTATTGTTTTCTAGATGGTTATTCTAGTTTCTCTCAAATACCTGTGTCAACTAAAGATCAATCAAAGACTACTTTTACATGCCCTTTTGGTACTTTTGCTTATAGACGTATGCCTTTTGGTTTATGTAATGCACCTGCTACCTTTCAAAGATGCATGATGGCTATATTCTCTGACTTTTGCGAAAAGATTTGTGAGGTTTTCATGGATGACTTTTCCGTCTATGGTTCCTCTTTTGATGATTGCTTAAGCAATCTTGATCGAGTTTTGCAGAGATGTGAAGAAACTAATCTTGTCTTGAATTGGGAAAAGTGCCACTTTATGGTTAATGAACGTATTGTCTTGGGGCACAAAGTTTCTGAAAGAGGTATTGAAGTTGATAAAGCCAACGTTGATGCTATTGAAAAGATGCCATGTCCAAAGGACATCAAAGGTATAAGACGTTTCCTTGGTCACCCGGATTTATAGGAGGTTCATTAAGGACTTCTCAAAAATCTCTCGGCCTCTGACTAATTTATTACAAAAAGATGTACCGTTTGTCTTTGATGATGATTGTGTAGAAGCATTTGAAATACTTAAGAAAGCACTAGTCTCTGCACCTATTGTTCAACCACCTGATTGGAATTTACCCTTTGAAATTATGTGTGATGCTAGTGATTATGCTATAGGTGATTTTCGAGGGCAGAGAGTTGATAAGAAATTAAATGTTATCCATTATGCTCGTAAGACTCTAGATAGTGCTCAAAGAAATTATGCTACTACCGAAAAGGAATTTTTAGCAGTGGTGTTTGCTTGTGATAAGTTTAGACCTTATATTGTTGATTCCAAAGTTACTATTCACACTGATCATGCTGCTATTAAATATCTTATGGAAAAGAAGGATGCAAAACCTAGACTTATTAGATGGGTTCTCCTGCTTCAAGAATTTGATTTGCATATTGTTGATAGAAAGGGAGCTGAGAACCCTGTTGCAGACAACTTGTCTAGGTTAGAGAATGTTCTTGATGACCCACTACCTATTGATGATAGCTTTCCTGATGAACAATTAAATGTCATAAACACTTCTCGTAGCACTCCTTGGTATGCTAATTATGCTAATTATATTGTTGCTAAATTTATACCACCTAGCTTCACATACCAGCAAAAGAAAAAGTTTTTCTATGACTTGCGACATTACTTTTGGAATGATCCACATCTTTATAAAGAAGGAGTAGATGGTGTCATCAGACGTTGTGTACCTAAGCATGAACAGGAACAGATCCTACACAAGTGTCACTCCGAAGCTTATGGAGGACACCATGCTGGAGATAGAACTGCACATAAGGTATTGCAATCCGGTTTTTATTGGCCTACTCTCTTTAAAGATGCCCGTAAGTTTGTTTTGTCTTGTGATGAATGCCAAAGAATTGGTAATATCTGTAGACGTCAAGAAATGCCTATGAATTATTCACTTGTTATTGAACCATTTGATGTTTGGGGCTTTGATTATATGGGACCTTTTCCTGCCTCTAATGGATACACACATATTTTAGTTGATGTTGATTACGTTACTAAGTGGGTGGAAGCTATTCCAACTAGTAGTGTTGATCATAACACATCTACTAAAATGCTTAAGGAAGTTATTTTTCCGAGGTTTGGAGTCCCTAGATATTTAATGACTGATGGTGGTTCACACTTCATTCATGGTGCTTTCCGTAAGATGCTTGCTAAATATGACGTTAATCATAGGATTGCATCTCCTTATCATCCTCAGTCTAGTGGTCAAGTAGAGTTGAGCAACAGAGAGCTCAAATTAATTTTGCAAAAGACTGTCAATAGGTCTAGAAATAATTGGTCCAAGAAACTTGATGATGCATTATGGGCCTATAGAACTGCTTATAAAAATCCTATGGGTTTGTCTCCGTACAAAATGGTCTATGGAAAAGCTTGTAATTTACCTCTCGAACCAAAACATAAGGCATATTGGGCTATTAAAGAGCTCAACTATGATTTCAAACTTGGCGTTGAGAATAGGTTATTTGATATTAGCTCACTTGATGAATGGAGAGCCCAAGCTTATGAAAATGCCAAGTTGTTTAAAGAAAAAGTTAAAAGATGGCATGACAAAAGGATACAAAAGCGTGAGTTTAATGTAGGTGATTATGTATTGCTATACAACTCTCGTTTAAGATTTTTTGCAGGGAAACTTCTCTCTAAATGGGAAGGTCCCTACATTATCAAGGAGGTCTACCGTTCCGGTGCCATAAAAATCAACAACTTCACGGGCACAAATCCGAAGGTGGTAAACGGTCAAAGGATCAAGCACTATATCTCAGGTAATCCTATAAATGTTGAAACTAACATTGTTGAAACTGTGACCCCGGAGGAGTACATAAAGGACACTTTCCGGAACGTTCCAGACTCCGAAAAGGAATAGGTATGTGGTACGGTAAGTAAACTGACTCCAAAACAATTTATAAGGCAATATTTCTCCGTCTTGGAATATTTAGAAAAATAGAAAAATAAGTAGCAGTTCGGGGAGGACACGAGGCCTCCACGAGGGTGGAGGGCGCGCCCTACCCCCCTGGGCGTGTCCCCTACCTCGTGAGCACCTCGTGTGCCCTCCGGACTCCATTTCCTTGCACAATACGTATTTTGGTCGGTAAAAATTCATTATTTATACTCCTGAAGGTTTTGACCACCGTATCATGCAAATATCTTCTGTTTTCGTTTCGAGCTGTTGCTGCTGTAGATCAAAGCAAGATGTCTTCTCAAGAGTCAGTCGGAGAAAGCCGGGTATCTAACCCGGCACCGGAACCAACGGTAAACAGCGATGCTGACCACTTCGGGCCAGCAATGGAGGAAGATATGGAGGCTGACCTGATGAGAGTAGATGCCATGAAAGATCAAGAAGTCACCTCTCGCCTCCGAGCTGGATTTACAATGGGGGAACTATAGAGCTCAGCTATTCCAAACTCGGTTATCCCTTCCAATGTTAAATTTCTTTCCTATGAAAATATGAGGAGGAGTGTCTCTTGTTCTCCCGCAGCTATGCAACATCCTTGGGTGCAAGGAGCTTTAGCCGTTACATGAAAGCTTCGCAAGGAAATAATGGACCTCAAGCAGCAAGTCAATAAGCTCGAGGAGGAGAACTGTACTCTGAGGGGAATCATCGCCAAGAATATTACACCTACAATCAAGAAGGAGAAATAACCACATGGGTATGGGCACTCCCCTTGGCGACTGCCAAGCTTGGGGGAGGTGCCCTGGTATCGTATCACGATCACAACTCCTATCTTTACAGTTTTTCCTAGTTCGATCCTATTAGTAGTATCTTGATTTAGTAGAATAAAGTCATGGCATCATCTAGTTTTGAGTTTTGCTTTATGATCTTTCCTTGTAATCGAGTCCGTTAGCTTTATAATAAAGATTAGTGTTGAGTCAAGGGCTTGATTGTTTTGCCATGATCTTGGGTGATTAGAAGAAAAAGAATAAAAAGAACCAAGAGTTCATATTGATCTTATTGAAAGTAATGACTTCACATAGAAAGAGTATGATGATTTAAAGTTGTTGGGAGTTGGAAAATATAGCTTTGGTCATCGTTGCAATTAATAGGAAGTAATAAGGAAATAGAGGTTTCACATATAGATATATTATCATTGACATCTTTTATGGTTGGGAGCACTCATTAAAATATGACATGCTAAAGAGTTGAGGTTGGTCAAGGAAGACAACATAATGAGTTATGTTTTCTTACATTCCAGATAAAGTATGTTGTCATGGATCCTCTACCGTGTTGAGCTTGCCTTTCCCCCTCATGCTGGCCAAATTCTTAGCACCAAGTAGAAATACTACTTGTGCTTCCAAACACCCTTAAACCAGTTTTGCCATGAGAGTCCACCATATCTACCTATGGATTGAGTAAGATCCTTCAAGTAAGTTGTCATCGGTGCAAGCAATAAAAATTGCTCTCTAAATATGCATGACTTATTAATGTAGAGAAATAAGCTTTGTACGAACTTGTTGTGGACGCAATAAAAGCGACGGACTGCATAATAAAGGTTCACATGCAAGGGGCAATATAAAGTGACGTTCTTTTGCATTAAGATTTTGTGCATCAACCCTAAACGCGCATGACAACCTCTGCTTCCCTCTGCGAAGGGCCTATCTTTTATTATTATCCTCTACCTTATGCAAGAGTCACGGTGATCCTCACCATTCCTTTTTCATTTTTATCCTTTGGCAAGCTCAGCATGTTGGAAAGAGTATGATATACATATCTAATTGGATGTGGGGAAGCACGAATTATTATTGTTGACATTACCCTTGAGGTAAAAGGTTGTGGGGCAAAAACTATAAGCCCCTATCTTTCTCTGTGTCCAACTAAAACTCCGTAACCACAAGTATCGCGTGAGTGCTAGCAATTATGAAGGACTAAATGATAGTTGAGTATGCGGACTTGCTTCTAAGCTCTGACATAGACTCTTTCTGATGTTATGATAAATTGCAATTGCTTCAATGACTGAGATTATAATTGTTAGTGCCCAATAGGCTTTGTGAATGGGTCATTACTTGAACATGAGTAATCATATGACAAAATCTATTTATGTTGCTGTTATGAAATAATCATGATGCCTTCATGACCGTATTTTATTTTTATCGACGCCTCTACCTCTAAACATCAGGACATATTTATTCTTATCGGCTTTTCACTTGAGGACAAGCGAGGTCTAAGCTTGGGGGGTTGATACGTCCATTTTGCATCATGCTTTTATGTCAACATTTATTGCATTATGGGATGTTATTTCACGTTATGTCACAATACTTATGGGTATTCTCTCTTATTTTACAAGGTTTACATGAAGAGGGAGAATGCCGGCAGCTGGAATTCTGGGCTGGAAAAGGAGCAAATATTGAAGGACTATTCTGCGCAACTCCAAAAGTCCTGAAACTCCACCGAATACCTTGAAATAAATAAAGAAAAATCGTCGCCAAAGATGAAGGCCAAGGGGCCCACACCCTGCTCACGAGGGTGGGGGGCGCCCCCCTGGGCGCGCCCCCCTACCTCGTGGTCCCCCTGGTGGCTCTACGACGCCCATCTTCTCCTATATGAAGTCTTTCGATGAGAAAAAAATCAGAGAGAACCTTTCGGGACGAGACTCCACCGCCACGAGGCGGAACCTTGGCGGAACCAATCTAGGGCTCTGGCGGAGCTTTTCTGCCGGGGACACCTCCCTTCGGGAGGGGGAAATCATCACCATCGTCATCACCAACGCTCCTCTCATCAGGAGAGGGCAATCTCCATCAACATCTTCACCAGCACCATCTCATCTCCAAACCCTAGTTCATCTCTTGTACCCAATTCTTATCTCCAAGTCCGGGATTGGTGCTAGTAGGTTGCTAGTAGTGTTGATTACTCTTTGTAGTTGATGCTAGTTGGTTTATTTGGTGGAAAACCATATGTTCAGATCCTTTATGCATATATTACCCCTCTGATTATGAACATGAATATGCTTTGTGAGTAATTACGTTTGTTCCTGAGGACAAGGGAGAAGTCTTGCTATTAGTAGTCATGTGAATTTGGTATTCGTTCGATATTTTGATGAGATGTATGTTGTCTAACCTCTAGTGGTGTTATGTGAACGTCGACTACATACACTTCACCATTATTTGGGCCTAGAGGAAGGCATTGGGAAGTAATAATTAGATCATGGGTTACTAGAGTGACAGAAGCTTAAACCCTAGTTTATGCGTTGCTTCGTAAGGGGCTGATTTGGATCCACATGTTTCATGCTATGGTTAGGTTTACCTTAATACTTTTGTTGTAGTTGCGGATGCTTGCAATAGAGGTTAATCATAAGTGGGATGCTTGTCCAAGTAAGGGTGGTACCCAAGCACCGGTCCACACACATATCAAATTATCAAAGTACCGAACGCGAATCATTTGAGCGTGATGAAAACTAGCTTGACGGTATTCCCATGTGTCCTCGGGAGAGCTTTTCCTATCATAAGAGTTTGTCCAGGCTTGTCCTTAGCTACAAAAAGGATTGGGCTACCTTGCTGCACCTTATTTACTTTTATTACTTGTTGCTCGTTACCATTTATCTTATCATAAAACTATCTGTTACCACTTATTTCAGTACTTGTAGAGAATACCTTGCTGAAAACTGCTTATCATTTTCTTCTGCTCCTCGTTGGGTTCGACACTCTTACTTATCGAAAGGACCATGATAGATCCCCTATACTTGTGGGTCATCAGGCACGCACCCGCGCGACCAGTCACCGTTGCAAGCGCCAGCCGCCACGGGGCCACCACTGTTGGGAAACGTAGCATGCAATATCGAAAAAATTCCTATGCTCACGCAAGATCTATCTAGGAGATGCATAGCAACAAGAGGGGAGAGTGTGTCCACGTACCTCGTAGACCAAAAGCCGAAGCGTTAACTTAACGCGGTTGATGTAGTCGAATGTCTACTCGAATCAACCAATCAAGTACCAAACATACGGCACCTCCGAGTTCTGCACACGTTCAGCTCGATGACGTCCCTCGAACTCTTGATCCAGTAGAGGCACGAAGGAGTCGATGAGTTCCGTCAGCACAACGGCGTGATGACGGTGTTGGTGAAGTGATCTGCACAAGACTTCGCCTAAGCACTACAACAATATGACCGGAGGAGTAAACGGTGGAGGGGGGCACCGCACATGGCTAAACAATTGATGTGCTTTGGGATGCCCCCTGCCCCCGTATATAAAGGAGGAGGGGAGGAGACCGGCCACAAGGGGCGCGCCAAGGAGGTGGAAGTCTCTACTCCTAATGGAGCAGTTGGTAGTCTCCGCCGGTCAATTTTCGTCCCACCTATCATGGTTATTTTTCGTCCCACCTTTGGTGGGTTTTTTGGTTAAAAAAAATTCGTCCCCTCCCCCCACTTCATCGGTTTATTTTCGCGTCATCCTCTCACACAACGAAGAAATGTGAACAGATCAGAACTTTTCATACCGGCGCAAGTTATTTAGTAATGTAGAATCAATCACGAACAATCTCTAAAGATCAAATCTAAATTAATTAACCTTATCTTAAATCACTCAATCACTTTAATTAGAAAACATTTTCTTTCCTAATTACACCCCGCTTAGTGTGCACATAACATTCTGAAGTAATTAGAGCCACATGATTGAATCCATTTATTTAGAGCCACATGATTGAATCCATTTATTTAGAGCCACATGATTGAATCCATTTATTAACAATAATTCTCACCAAAAGTGCGTTTAGCAATTTTAGAGGGCGGACCAAAACTCCGCCATCCGCTCGCCCGCGTTTGTTTAGGAGAAAAAAATTCCATGCGTACCGGTTGCAAACTTCATTCTTTGCAACCCGGACGTCATCTGCTGCCATGTGTACAGCTGGACATCGTACGTCCTCCTCAGGTTTGCCCCACGCGAGATGCAGCTTGGCTCCAATCGCTGCAGGGTGCAGGCACACCATCCTCGGCTCTGTTCGGTGTGATGTATGACTGCTATGCACGGCTCGGCTCCACACAGAACAGAGGAGTCGCCGACTCCAGATCCAGCGCCGCCAGGATTCAGCCCCACCGCCGCCGCCGCCGGGATTCGCTTCAGCGCCGCCGCCGGGATTCGCATCGCCGCCGCTGGTAGTTGCCTCCGCGCCGCTGCTGGGAGTCACCCAAACTTGCGTCGGCAAGAGGTAATTTCCTCGGCCAGCTCGTGCAGTGCTTTGCTAATTCTTCTCTTAAAGTACTCAGTAGTTAGACGAGAGACGAGATGGCCGAATGAATATACATATCATAGATCATAAGCGATGGCTGTATCCTGTATGCAGGGAGGTAAAAGAGCTGAATGCTTCTTTCACTATTGATTGCATGGGGAGAGAAGCAAATGGAGTTGGATGAACTTTGTTCCAGAAAAAGTATCCGATGCGTTGTAGTTTGATTCTAGTCCTGATTAATGATTAACAAATCTCTCAAGTCTGAAAAAAGGAGATATGTATAAGCACCTTTGTGAGTACCTAGTTATCAATTGATAGTGTAAGCATGTGCCTCCTTTACGACATGATGATTTACATGTACTGAATTGTTTTATGAACCTTACCTTATATGGATAATTGCTAATGCATGGTCTTGGACTTCTGATTAATCCAGGTAGCATTATCTATTTGCTACAATCTGAAGAAGTGTAGGGCTTGGAAACCAAAGCTTCTTAACTGTTTGTACAAGACTAGAGTCAACTGGATTGTTGCTGGCAGAGTGTTATAGTAGAACATTAAAAAGGCATATGCTTCTCCCCCTGCATGCTTGAAGAGCTTTAGTCAAGATGGAGCTGTAGAGCATTGGTGCTTCGAACAAGGATGATGCTTTGTACAGGTGCAAGATGCCTAGAATCCTAACCGAAGTGAAAGGATGTGGTAGGCATCAACATGAGGGAGCGAAGAGCGAACTGGAGGCCACCTACTCGCGCAATAGCTACACTCCCCCGTCGTTCTATCCAAAGGCTCTCAAGTATAATCTTGGAATAACACAACTGCTGAAAAAACCATTGAAGAGGACGCAATGGTTTTTTTTGATTGTACGAGGATGGAATGGTTGCTGATGGAGCAGACTTAGACTAGGAATGTCAAATCTTGCAAATGTGATGTTGAATTCATGACAACTTTGTACCAGCCTATAGCTGATTGTTCTCCCTGACATTACATTTGGATAATATAAAATCTTCATTTTGATGGATATGTTAAAAAATGCGAGTGTTTCTCCAGTTTCTCTGTTTTGCTATGTACTGTAGCGAAGCTGCTATATTTTACTATCATTAAGTAGGCCTAAACTTCAGTGTGAGGCTCAATTTTTTACTATGAAATCTGACAACTATTTAGACTGCAATTTGGAAAATGCTTATATTCTAATACATCAGTTCATAAATTCTATAACTTCTTTAGCAGCTTGGTGTACAAACTCATCAAGAACTCAAACATTGCAAATGAAGAAAAAATCCAGTGTGCTACAGTACATCAGTTACAATTCATGGGTAAACCAAATTACATACAAAGGATCATACTCCTTATAGGTTGCGCCAAATACTATTTATCAAAATGTAACTTCTTAGCAGACGAGGACAATGTGGCATCCTGATGAACTCCAAGCAACCGACTTGTATATTCGCCTTGGATGAAAGGAGCATACATGGCTGAAGGTTGCTCATAGGCATCATTAGCAATGGTTGGAATTGCGGCATTAGTAAATCCGCTTTGGATCAACAGAGCAGCCATACTAGAAACGTCAATGGTACCAGTAGTAACATCCTGTGTGATATAATATAAAATTGTTCATACAAATATGTAAGAAAAATATGCAAATGTAATACCGAGTCCAAGTCATATGTTTTATCATCAATTCCTGTGGATGAATGCCATCATCCCTATTTCCTACTGCATCTTTTGGGTCTCCTATTTTCAGACAAAAATTGAAAAATAAATTGAACACTAACTATAGAAGTATATAATAGAAAAGGATTGCTACAATGTGTAGGACCAGTACCTTTCTTTTTAGAACTATTCTTTTTCTTTCCTTTCTTCTTCGCAAATGAAATTTTTGACCGTTTACTCTTTGCACCTTTTACCACCTGAGGAACTCTAATTGATATTGTACCTTTTAGTGTGTCGGTAGTTGAAACTAGCGGAACCTCATTTGATTTTTCCTCGATCTTACTGAGAGAGTTATCTGCTTGTACGTCAAACTTATCTATAACTTTCTCAAAATCAATAAGAAGTTCCTTTGATCATGTACACTTCAATGCAACGGACGTGGCCCTTCGTGAGACACGTGCAGCATGTGTTTTCAAACTTTCCTCCTTGGTACCTAGTTTTTCAACATAATATCCTCTATTTGCATATTTTGTCCATCTTTTTAGTATATATTGTGATGACAAAATGAAACCATCATTCACATTGAAAACTTTGAAAGCATGCTTGCACAATATACCTGTAAAATACAGATGCCATATTTCATCAATTTCTATTAGAAACTACTAAATTGCAAATTAAATAGAGCATACATACCTATGGATTCGTACTTCCTTCAACAACATGTAATGGTAGTATCCTCAGTATTGAATATAACTTTTGTTCCATACTCACTCTTCATATGTGTAACCATGTATGGCATGACTGACCCCTCAGTTTGTAACAATTTATAAGACATTGAAAATTGTCTTGTAAATTCTTCCTCGAACTCAGAATACATCCTCCTTGTATATGATTCAGATGCGGTCTTCAACAAAGGCAACTTAGATGAGTAAGTAATCGGATTCTTTTGGCGTGTGCTTGGACTGTAGTTCTGCTTCAGACTGCGACAACACGATCCGTTCATGCAAGGGAGCGGGCGTGCTTGGACAGCCGGAGGACATGGCTATCATTCCGCCTGCTGCAGTAAGCCTTGGGCCAGGGAACTGGCGGTTAGTCGCATCGCGTGGAGGACATTGTTCCGGTTGCTCGGCCATGAGCAATTCTCGATCTGATTGATGTTCCGACGGCGGCGGACAAGCCTGCAGCTGCGTATTTGATCAGAATAGGAAATAAGCAATCTCAGCCGCGTAGTTATGGGAGCCGGGATTGCACGTACAAGTTCAGTTTTCTAGGCAAGCCATACGCGTGCCTACAACGATTGGAGCTAAGCTGCATCTCGCATGGGGCAAATCGTGAGGAGGCCGCACGATGTCCAGCTGTACACGTGGCAGCAGATGATGTACGGGTTGCAAAGGATGAGGTTTGCAACCAGTACACATGGAATTTTTTTCCTTGTTTAGGTACAGGAAAAAATGGCATAATATATGGAAACAACACGACCAGGGCGGCGGTGCAATATTCGGGGATAGGGGATCGGAGGAGAAGGATTGGCCTGGCAGCATGATCGGGGTTCTTCCCCGCGGCCGCGGCCGTCCTCATGATGTCACCTACCCGAAATCAACGCTGCTCCCTGCCGTCAGCCGAGGCGACGCCGCCTTCCCTCCTACCCACGGTCCGCTGCGACATGGGCCTACGGCGGGAGGAGTAGCGACGGGGCCGAGGTCCTCCATGCGTTCCGGGATGGAGGCCATGATTTCGGCAAGCTCGTTGCTGCCTCCTGCACTCAGGGTGTGTCGCCAAGATCGAGGCGAGCATGAGGAGCCGTGGCCACCGCCATGGTCACCCCGTCGCAGGGGATGGAGCACGTCGTCGGCCTACAGCTTGTGGAGATCACTGTTCCTCTTCAGGTCGCATGGTGACCGGATCTTGCCGATGTGTCCCTCCCCGACGACCTCCTCTTCGCCTGGTTGGCCGGCATGGATCTCGCCACTGCTGCCCTCAACTTCTCTGCCTCGAGCTCGACATTCAGCCACCATGGATCCCCCAGCTGGAGGGTCACGTGAACCAGCCGTCCTCCCATGCTGCAGCGGCGAGAAGGTGACATGGCTCTCCATACACGAAGAGTGGAGTTCAGTCAAGTACTTATATACTTGGCCTCTACTGCTGATCCATGTACATGGAGAAGAACAGACAACCGCTCATTCATGCTTCGTTCCACTCCTTTGCGCTACATTACTGGAGGTGACATTTTCCTATCTCTCTATGTTGTAACAAGCCTGCTGCCTGCATAGTTAATGGATTTTTTAAAAAAAAATATCGCTGCTTAGTGCTTTGTTGCAATTGTTCACCCAAGATTCTTATATATAATCTGAGCGTACGTAGGCATACTTAGCTTTGCTATTCCGTTTTTTTTGGCGCATAGAAATAAGACTATTGTCCAGGTTAGGTATTCAATTGAGTAAAAAGTGAACAAGTAAAATTTTCTTGCATAGAAATTTTCTTCCGTATCAGTTCTTGCATTAGATTAGATTGTCCATCTTCTCATTTTCATTGCCATGCTATTAAATTTGGATCCACCTTTTTTCGTTCCAATTAAAATCAACATCTATGATATTTAGATGATAACTACTTTGTTATCTATGTTTGATACACTCCACCTTAATTTTCTTTTACTTAGAAGATGGCTAGAGATTATATTCTTCCATTATGTGTAGTATGGTAACTAACTATTTTTAGCGGAAAATACTCTAAAAATATCATACCATTTCAATTTTGATTTTTTTCATATTTGGCATAAATTTAAGTGGTCGGACCCTTCTCCGGACACTGCGCAAGCGGGAGCTATGTGTACCAGACTTTTTATATTTGGCACAAATTTCTTTGGAGCAAAATTTTCTGGACCTCCCAGCATATGGTTGCTTCTAGGTGGAATATGTGATTGCCGGCGATACACAAAGGTGCCCCTGAACACTAATAAAATTTAACGATCTGCATTGAGAAATTTTGATTGGTAAAGTTGTAAGTTTAGGTGGAATATGTGATTGGGGGCGATACACTGAACAATGTGGCGGCAGATGGGCTATGCTCTGGTAGTGATTGCAGGGATGGCGTAGGACGAAATTTGCAACGATGGTAGGAGTTAGTGCTGGGAAAGGGAAGTGGTGTTGGTTGGTTATTGTCCGTCATTTTGTGTATTGTCTGTCATTTTTGTTTGAGTAGCTGACATCCTTCTCTCTATTATCTCTCTATTGTTTCTGTCTATGCTCAGGAAGAAGAAATGTCAGAAGAAGGACCAATGCGGGTTATTACATGATTTGGATGTATGGTTAATCAATACACATAAATTTGTTAGTTTGTCCCGCTCATGGACACTATTTTATTGATCATTAACTTATGGATTTTTGCTGCATGTAGGTGCAATGTTTTTGAAAATAAAGGTTTCATGCATGGTTCACTTTTAACTGGCGATAATGCTCTCGAGTCATATCCTGATGTGAGATTGCTATATTTTATATTTAACTTCTGTTTCTTTATGATTGCCCTCTCACCCCTTTTGCATTTGGATGCCAAAGCTTTGTGGGTTGTTCATTTCAGTTCTACGACTACTTCTCTTATGGATCTTAAGAGAACTCGAGGGATATTGTTTCGAACAAAGTTGGTCACTTGTTTCTCCAGAAATTACGATGTTGCATAGTATCATACCTGCTGCAAAGGAACGAAAGTACTATGGTAGTATAAATAAATAAGGTTGTATTGTTTTCCTTTTTATCCATTTGATAATTATGATAGAATTATTGCATGAAGCTGTGTGCGCATACAATATGTAACCAAATGTGAATTATAATAGATTCAAGCCATGCTTCTTCACTGCTTGGAAGCAAGTCTTCATCTTCTTAAGGGATTATCTGCTACAGTGCCTAGGAAATTCAGAGGACGTTTTAATGGTCTGTTAACTAAAGCGATGGTCATCCAGAAAAAATATTTGAAGTTGATACTAGCCATAATAAGTGCATAACAAGCCTACATGTTGTCTACATTTTTGCAGATCTCGCTATCTTTGTTTAACTCAATGGAATCGGATAATTTAATCGTGCTCCCTAACAAGTCCTTATAGATGTGCACCTTCCCCCTCTGACCATCTCCTCAGGGTCTCTCTATAATCCTTGAGCCAGGCAACAAGAATGGTTGGTTTTAAGAACACCATGTATCTATTTATTCATTATTGATTTATTGTTTTCGGGGATTTTTTTTGCCCCTAATCATATCATTGTTACTCTGCCTGCATTAGATTATGAGTATGAAAATGATGAATTTTATGTAAATGCTAATGGTTGACTACCACATTACAATGCTAGGCCTGCCTGAGTTTTGAGGACCCTTCTACTTTCCATTCCACGAGACAAATAACACACAAATTTATCGCACAGTAGATACAGTAGCGCACAGTAGATACAGTAGATATTGTTCCAACGAGTGCCTGTCCCTGGGCGTGGCGAAATCCTGCCCACGGCACTGCTTCCATGTATCACATTTTGTATTCTACTTTCTTTACCCGAATGATGCACAATCCAAGTAGATTTACCTTAATTGTGTTTAATTTGTTTAATTGCATATATACGTATTTATTTAGTCTTGCCATGTATAATTTTGTGCACAATGTTGGGAATGGTACTTATTGACAACTTCCAGCAACTTTGTTTACTATATACAATGTCGATTACATGGCACAAATGTTGATTCTCATAACACGATTTTTGATACACTTCTCACCTATACACCGAGAATGAAATTGGAGACAACATCGATGAGAATTGCATAATCTAATTTACGAATTACTGAGATAATTGCTTATGTCTTCACTCTTTACACTATGCATAGAATGATAAATTATAGCATTTCTTGGACATTTGAATCATAAGTTGATTGGCCCAGGAGCTTTGCCGGCATATCGAGGACGGAGTCGGATTGCGGAAGCTCTGCAGGGCCAAAGCCCAAAGGGTTGGCTGATATCTGGAGATAGTTTCATTTCAACTGTATGTGGGTTGTTTTCCTTTCCGCGACATTATGGTTGCCCGCTAGGTGTAGTCGCGTCGTCTTTGTAACCGCGGCATGGCCGCCCTACTTTATGTAATGTCTATTTCTTCTTCTAATACATCAGCATGCAAACCTTCTAATACATCTTCTAATAAAAAAAGTTGATTTATGGTATTTGGATTGCTATCACAATGTCTTTTCTATGCATGTGATTTCTCACATCTGGTTATAATATTTGTGAAGACGTGCATTGCACGTGCACTTGGAAGCGGGCCTGTGGCCCACGCCGGACGGCACCGACGCCGACCCGGGCCACCTCCTCCGTGTATTCTTGGAGCTGTGGCTGGCCGATTTACATGAAATTAATTCCCTCAGTTGTGGTGGCAAATATAATACACATAATCCATATTGTTATGCACTAGTGTGTGTGTGTGTGTGTGAAATAGATGGATTATGGTCCGGTACCCAATAAGATGGATATGTGTGTGTGTGTTAGAGAGAGAGAGAGGGAGAGGGGGAGAGAGAGTGAGGAAGAGGGAGGGAGAGTGTGTGTGTGTGAGGATTTGATGGTAAAAAAGGTCGCCAATGTCGTAATATTGAACTCTTAAAGTTAATGTGGCCCCGTTGCAACGCACGGGCGTTCTTCTAGTCCTACTAGGACTCCACTCCTAGTAGGATTCGCCCCCCCCCCCTCTTTTTTCCTTCTCATGGAGGGGGAAAAGGGGAAGGGAGAGGGAAGAGGAGAAGGAAAGGGGGGCGCGCCCCCTCCCCTGGTCCAATTCGGACTCCCCATGGGAGGGGGCGCGGGCACCCTCTGTGGGCTGCGTCCCCTCTTCCCTATGGCCCATGTAGGCCCAACAATTCCCCGAGGGGTTCCGGTAACCTCCCGGTACTCCGAAAAATACCCGAACCTTTCCGGAACCATTCCAGTGTCCATATATAACCTTCCAATATATCAATCTTTACCTCTCGACCATTTCTAGACTCCTCGTCAAGTACGTGATCTCATCCGGGACTCCGAACAACCTTCGGTCACCAAAACACATAATTCATATAATACATATCGTCATCGAACGTTAAGCGTGCGGACCCTACGGGTTCGAGAACTATGTAGACATGATTGAGACACCTCTCCGGTCAATAACCAATAGCGGAACCTGGATGCTCATATTGGTTCCCACATATTCTACGAATACTTTATCGACCGAACCGCAATGTCAACATACGTTATTCCCTTTGTCATCGGTATGTTACTTGCCCGAGATTCGATCGTCGGTATCTTCATACCTATTTCAATCTCGTTACCGGCAAGTCTCTTCACTCGTTCCGTAGTGCATCATGTCGAACTAACTCATATGTAGCATTGCCTGCAAGGCTTCATATGATGTGCATTACCGAGAGGGCCTAGAGATACCTCTCCGTTACTCAGAGTGACAAATCCTAATCTCGATCTATGCCAACCCAAGAAACACCTTTAGAGATATCTGTAGAGCATCTTTATAATCACCCAGTTACGTTGTGACGTCTGATAGCACACAAGGCATTCCTCCGGTGTCCGGGAGTTGCATAATCTCATAGTCGGAGGAATATATATTTGACACGAAGAAAGTAGTAGCAATAAAACGGAACAATCATTATGCTAAGCTAACGAATGGGTCTTGTCCATCACATCATTCCACTAATGATGTGATCCTGTTTATTAAATGAAAACTCATGTCTATGGCTAGGAAACTTAACCATCTTTGATCAATTAGCTAGTCTAGTAGAGGCATACTAGGGACACGTAGTTTTGTCTATGTATTCACACATGTATCAAGTTTTCGGTTAATATAGTTCTAGCATGAATAATAAACATTTATCATGAATAAGGAAATATAAAATAACAATTTCATTATTGCCTCTAGGGCATATTTCCTTCAGTCTCCCACTTGCACTAGAGTCGATAATCTAGATTATATTGTAATGAATCTAACACCCATGGAGTCTTGGTGTTGATCATGTTTTGCTCGTGGAAGAGGCTTAGTCAACGGGTCTGCAACATTCATATCCGTATGTATTTTGCAAATCTCTATGTCTCCCTCCTTGACCAAATCTCGGATGGAGTTGAAGCGTCTCTTGATGTGTTTGGTCTTTTTGTGAAATCTAGATTCCTTCGCCAAGGCAATTGCTCTAGTATTATCACAAAAGATTTTCATTGGACCCGATGCACTAGGTATTACACCTAGATCGGATATGAACTCCTTCATCCAGACTCCTTCATTAGCTGCTTCCGAAGCAGCTATGTACTCCGCTTCACACGTAGATCCCGCCACGACGCTCTGCTTGGAACTACACCAACTGGCAGCTCCACCATTCAATAAAAATATGTATTGGATTGAGACTTAGAGTCATCTGGATCAATGTCAAAGCTAGCATCGACGTAACCATTTACGACAAGATCTTTGTCACCTCCATAAACGAGAAACATATCCTTAGTCCTTTTCCGGTACTTCGGGATGTTCTTGACCGCTGTCCAGTGATCCACTCCTGGATTACTTTGGTACCGCCCTACTAAACTTATAGCAAGACACACATCAGGTCTGGTACACAGCATAGCATACATGATAAAACCTATGGCTGAAGCATAGGGAATGACTTTCATTTTCTCTCTATCTTCTGCAGTGGTCAGGCATCGAGTCTAACTCAACTTCACACCTTGTAATATAGGTAAGCACCCTTTCTTTGACAGATCCATTTTGAACTTCTTCAAAACTTTATCAAGGTATGTGCTTTATGAAAGTCCTATCAAGCGTCTTGATCTATATATATAGATCTAGATGCCCAATATGTAAGCAGCTTCACTGAGGTCTTTCATTGAAAAACTCTTGTTCAAGTATCCTTTTATGCTATTCAGAAATTCTACATCATTTCCAATCAACAATATGTCATTCACATATAATAATAGAAATGATATAGAGCTCCCACTCACTTTCTTATAAATACAGGCTTCTCCAAAAGTCTGTATAAAACCATATGCTTTGATCACCTCATCAAAGCGTATATTCCAACTCCGAGATGCTTGCACCAGTCCATAAATGGATCGCTGGAGCATACTTTGTTAGCACCTTTAGGATCGACAAAACCTTCTAGTTGCATCATATGCAACTTTTCTTTAAGAAATCCATTAAGGAATGCAGTTTTGACATCCATTTGCCAGATTTCATAATCATAAAATGCGGCAATTGCTAACATGATTCGGGCAGACTTAAGCATTGCTACGGGTGAGAAAGTCTCATCGTAGTCAACTCCTTGAACTTGTCGAAAACCCTTTGCAACAAGTCGAGCTTTATAGACAGTAACATTACACTACTGGAATCAGCTTCTTTGTCGTCCGCCATGGCGGACAACAAAGGCATACAAGGCGGACAACTGACGGCAACAGGTCCGGCTGAATGGGCTATGACAACGGCTTCTTTGCCATCAGCTGGAGAACGACAAAGATGAAACGAACTTTGCCATCAGCCGGCTGACGGCAACGGTCCTGGACGGCACACGTGACAACGTCCGGCCATTAGGGAGCTAACGGTGAGCTTTGCCGTCAGCTGGCAGACGACAAAGTAACCAAATAGGACAGCCCCAGGTTGAACAGGGAGCTGCCACATGGCATCTTTGCCGTCCGCTGGCTGATGGCAAAATGCTTTGCCGTCCGCTGGCGGACGACAAAGATCCTGCATAGCCCCAATTTTTCTGTTTTTTTAGATTTATTCAATTTGAACACACAATGCAAGTTTCAACACACAAATTTCACAAAAGAAATATCCAACACACAAGTTTCATCATATATACATACATAACCAACATGTACATAGTTCCATCCATACATATTACAAAAGTTTCACATTGTTCATCCAACACCCTTATCCATCCATCCATATAACAAGTTCCATCCATGCAAGTTCATCGATACAAAATAAAAGCAAAAAGGGAAAAGAAGCACTCCATCCATGCAAGCTTCCGTGAATTAAATGAGATCTACAAAATGTGAAACAAGAAAGTTAGAAGAAGAAGAAGAACATGAAGTAGAAGAAAATGAAGAAGAAGAAGAAGACTGGAATAAGAAGTAAGCATATACTTAGGTAAAATGGAGCTAACCTAGGTAAACTTGGTCATTTTGGAGCTAACCTAGGTAAACTAGGTCATTTTGGAGCTAACCTAGCTAAAATGGATCATATTGGAGCTAACCTAGGTAAACTAGGTCATTCTGGAGCTAACCTATGTAAACTTGGTCATTTTGGAGCTAACCTAGGTAAACTATGTCATTTTGGAGCTAACCTAGCTAAAATGGATCATATTGGAGCTAACCTAGGTAAACTTGATCATTTTGGAGCTAACCTAGCTCAAATGGATCATATTGGAGCTAACCTAGGTAAACTTGAT